>NW_015654513.1:1130849-1135848 GCF_001515625.1 Sinocyclocheilus rhinocerous
GATCCCAGACCAATACAATTAGTGTGCCTCCTCTATTTTAAAACCCATGAGCCGCCACTGCCTGCGAGTCAAAAAGACTAGCTAAGGTTTGGCCAAGAAGTCGCTAGATTTGTCGCTAGTCACTTTTTTTGAAAAAAAAGTTGCTAGGGGGGTCTGAAAAGTCGCTAAATCTAGCGACAAAGTCGCTAAGTTGGCAACACTGCTCCCGCTGTACGTATAGCTTTTCTCACTGTCCAATGACAGTGCGTGTTAAATTTACAAGCGAGAGAGGGGCTGGCTCTTCAAATCAAGGCGAAAGTTGATTGGTTGCTCCCACGCAGGGCCGTTTCTAGGCATAGGCGAGCTAGGCGGTCGCCTAGGGCGCCACCAGCTGAAGGGGTGCCAATGAGCGCACGTACTGGCACTTGTGATAAAGAGTGGCACGGTCACCCTGAAATATGACTGCCGCCCCCACTGGATCCCCCAACATTATTGGGCTAGAGTACTGTCAATCTGACGATGCCTGTATGCCACTAGATCAGAGTGCTGTCAATTGCTGCCTGATTGTTGCATGCAAAGTTTGCATTTGGAGCGCTCAACAACGCCATTAGATCAGTGGGCTCTGTCAGTGCTTTGGCAAGGCCAATGGCATTTTTCAACTCGATTGACAAATGGATAAAGAAAAGCATTTGGCAAAAGGACAAAGAAAAGCAATTGCCAAATGCATTTTTAAAAAGCGATTTAAAATGTGCATTTAAAAAGATTTATTAATGTACTTTTTATTGTTATATTAATCCACATTTTAAAACATGAATTAAATAAACAGTTTTAAATGTGTCTATTTATTTTATACATTAAAAAAAGATTTTTTAAATTTATTGTTTTATTGTTTTATTAAACCACTTAAAAACACGAATTAAATAAACATCGTTAAATGTCTATTAATTTGTCCATTTAAAAAGTGATTTATTTATATACATGTTTATGTTTGAATAATTAAATTAATAAATTGATTCTTCATTTGATTTTTAAGTAGCACTCTCGGTCCTCCATAACGTACAACACAGAGATAGCTAACTACTACACTATATAGAAAAAGATAATAGCCTAATTTCAGAAGCACAAAGTGATGTGATTCTGCAACCGAGCCTGGTCCAAATGCAGGATTTAGGTAAGGAAACGGTTATTAATTATTTGTATTGGCTGCCATGCCAAATCATGCACCTGCTTGCTTTTCTGTTTAATTTAAGTGTTTTTGTGAACGTATATGCTTTAATAACAAATAATTGTAACGTTTTACAATAAGGTTCCATTAGTTAATGTTAGTTAATGTATTAAAGTTTATTAAAGTGTTAGTTCATTATTGTAAAGTGTTACCCAAATAATGTATTTTGAGCGTTCACTTGAAACTAAGCGCAACCAAATTTCCAAAAATCCGAAGTGTTTACCCTTGTTATAACCTTCACTATGTTAAAAAAACAGCTTTTGTGGAAAAACAGCTTATCACAGCTTAATCTTCAACATGTTAGCCCTGGTATCTCCCAATTATAACACCATCTCTGATAACTACCTAAAAATCAGTATCAGTCTATGGAATGTTTCCATTTAGATAAGTAAACGTGTGTGTGTAGGTTTACATTGTAGGACCAAATGTCTTAAAGACAGTAAAACCTGAAAGCAGCTACATTGTGGGAACCAACACTCGCCACAAAACAGATTTATAATAACATCTAAAAATGCAAAAGGTTTCTGTGATTAGGTTTGAGGGTAGGTATAGAGAGAGAAAATATCATTAGCTCAGTATAAAAGCAACAGAAGTTAATAGAAAGTCCCTATTGGGTACAAACGTGTGTGAACTCTTGACAGTTTAATCAATTTAATCAGCTTTAATCACTCAAGGGAGTACTACAGTCCTCTCGGTTTAACAGTATTTGAGGATTAGCTGACACACAATATTCTCTCAAAGGAGACTGAATCCTGCCTCTTATTCCATACTTCTTTCATAATGACGATTTGAGTGGACAAGTTCCTAATTGCCAACTCAATACTGTAAAGCCACAACGAGTACAACGCAAAACATCGTAAACTAGCATCAGTCATACGTGAACGGCAGCTAAGGGTGTAAAAAAAATAAATAAAAGGCCAAGTGAAAAACGTATTTTTGGCCTAGTGATGCTAAATGTTGTATATGGTTAATGTCGACTCATTTCAGAGTAAATGATGACTTTCACCATTCCGCTTAACAAAACGTTTTGTAACCGCAAAAAGGATAATTAATAGCAAACAATTTAGAAAATTCAGTAGTGTTAAAAAATCTTACAGAGAAACCGCTTTCATCTTTAAAATAATAAAGATAAATCTTTATTATTTTAATTAAAATAATTAAATTATATTTAATAATTATATTAAATATAATTATTAATATAATATAATATAATATTAATTATTATATCATCTTTAAATTATATTTAATAATTTTATGATTATGAAATTATTATTATTATTATTATTAATTATCTTGAACTGAAGAGGAGACAATAAGTACTAACCCCTTCCATCAGCAACACTCTCAATACTGAGTAATTCCTCAGTCAGACAATAAAACGAAGATGCTGATCAGCCATAAAATAATAAGATCAAACAAGAAACCAGTTAAGTAAGGAATCAAACCAGAGACTGTATGCTATAATTTTCCAAAAATATGCATGGCCGTATGGTTGATGTGTCTGGTGTGGAAAACTGCTGGATGGTGGCACATTTCATTAGATTTTTTCCTTAAGCAGACAAAGTAAAAAATTAATGAGATTGAAAATTCAATTTCATAATATACACAAGCATTAACACATACATTCATGCAGCATTTAATTTTTCTTATTTCAGTGGAAAGGAATTGATTAGGCAATGAAAAGTGGATGTTTTATATATCAGAATGCCAGTTTCTGTGAAAAAAAGTAGGCTACATTTGGAGAGTATTATGTCTAAATTTACAGTATTCATAAGTATTTACAGTATTCTACAGTAGTCAGAAAGTACCTGAATGACATACTACTACCTGCAATATTTTGAGGTATGCATATACAAAGGACAATTTACTATCCCATAAGGCCTTGGGAGAGGAAGCAACACAAGTTACATTGTAGGTCACATGAAAATGCCAGTATGGTGGAAATCACATGTCTGGACTGCATCCATACTACTGTATATAAGAAGGAAGGGCAAATTCAGTCCTAGAGGGCCTCTGTCTTGCTGAGTTTATCACAATCCCCAATCAATCATACCTGAAAAACCTAACCAAAGTCTAAAGGATTGCATGAAAATTACAGGCAGGTAATTTTTTATTTGGAATGGAGCTAAACTGTGCAGGACAGTGGCCCTCTAGGACTAGAGATGCCCTTCCCTGGTATAGAACATATACTTTTTTATTGGTTGAGAATTTCTTTTTCAAATGTAGAATTGATAATATACAATTTTGCAAGTAGTAAGAGAAAACTGACATAGAAGAAGACTATTATGGATTCAGACACAGTTTACAACATGTAAATTTGAGCTTGTGCAGCTATTTGTGTTCAAGTACATATAGGATAGTTGTACCTGTCAGCCAAATGAAAAAGTAGAAAAATTCTGGTTTGAACATCCAGTTTTTCAAGTAAAATGACAAAAAAATAAATAAAATCATGGATGCTAAATGGACTAAGATATTTTACAAAACTTGCAATATTCTTGTTGTAAAAATTGTCCCTGTTGTGTAAAATGTTTTTATCGCTAAATTAACTGAATTTACTGAAATGAGCTGAATATACAGGGGCATCTCAATAAATTAGAATGTCGTGGAAAAGTTCATTAATTTCAGTAATTCAACTCAAAATTATATTAATTAAATTTCTGAAAATGGCCTGGATATTATACTGACCACAACACAGCAATACAACGTATAGGCATTATTTATTGCTAAACACCCCTTTGAATATTTTTTATTTCTTGTTGACCCTGCAATCATGGAATGTATCTGAGATATACTTACAATGTTACAAGTATGTTTATTATTCAAAAAGCCCATAAAACAGTGCCGCACATTTAAAGCAAGATTTACCATAAACAGCCATCTCAACTGTACAGTAGAGTTTTATATCGTTTAGATAAAAATATACATTTTGACTTGAGGTAATTTTTTGTATGGCCAATAATAAGAATTTTAAGAAAAGTATTTTTGGGGTTTAAAGTTACATTTATTCAAAAGAAAAAAAAGTTTCTTTAGTTATTCTGTAAGTCAGGCCATGTCACCTAAGAAATTCCAGAAATGTAAACAAGCTTTAAAACCATGACGGATAAGACTTAATGTATTAGAGCAGCTGCCCGAGGTCTCTCTAGATCACAGTATCTGTCCCACAGAGTCTATTATTTCCCAACATGTCTGATAACAGATGCTAGTTCAGCACAATTTGTCATGTTTACAGTAAAAGAACAAGCTTTTGTTTACACTTGCTGAATAGAAATTCTGTGTCAGATTCAGAAGTCTTTTATTGGTCATCTCAAATTTCTTTTAGATTGTAACGAATCAGTCCACTGAAGGCGAGAGTAGTGAAGAACCCATGTGCAGTTTATTTACTCATGGCAAAGCAGGCAGATCAGGGAGCCATGGCGGTGCTGGCAGAGCAGGGCGGCCGGGTGATGACGGCAGAGCAGGAAGCCATGGAGGAGCAGAGACATGGACAGACCACTTGACTGTAACAGAGCAAGCAGATAGTTCTTGAATGGCCTCCTTGGCCGTGAAAGGACAGACAGTGAGTTCATGAACGGCCTCTGTGGCTCATGGACGGCCTCCATGGCTGTGACAGGACAGACAGTGAGTTCGTAAACGGCCTCCGTGGCCGTCACAAGACAGTCTGTGAGTTCGTGAACGGCCTCTGTGGCCATGACAGGGCAGTCTGTGAGTTCGTGAACAGCCTCTGTGGCCATGACAGGGCAGACAGTGAGTTCGTGAACGGCCTCCGTGGCCGTGACAGGGCAGTCTGTGAGTTCG
>NW_015654513.1:1135928-1147123 GCF_001515625.1 Sinocyclocheilus rhinocerous
ACCAAATGAGAGCATGACACATACACAAGGCAGAGAGACATGAGGCAAGGGAAGCATGACACTAACAGCAGGAATCAAACTACAAAATAAAAGACATGAAAACATGAACAAGAAACACAACCCAAAACACCACATTACATAGATGTAGCAGTTTCTGACATTAGACACCACTTAAAGGCAGAGTAAGGGATTTCTGGTAGCCAATGTTTATATTTGAAATCACCAAAACAACCACGCCCCTACCCCAAAAAACAGAAGAACAAGAACGTAAATGCAGATAGATACAAATAACTAGAAAAGAAATCAAAATGTCATCACTGCAAAATGTACAGCTGCATGTGCATATATATGTACACTTGCCTATTTAAAGTCTGTAATATTAAGAAGTGCAGAGAACAATGTACACATATCCACAAGTCTGGCCTGATCTGATCTAGAGTATCATGAATGCCGCTGCTGGATAGAGGATTCACCTTGCTGCTTTTTTTCATTCATGCCATTTCCTGTAAATGGGCGTGACTTGCTTTGCCAAAGCTGTTTATAACACCAAGTTGTTTACATGTGTGTTTCTGTTACTAAGGCAGTAAAGCTTATTCTACATCTAAATATGTGAGCCAGAAAGCTGCGAGCCTAGCCAAAGACTTTAGCCATAATTCTTTGTAACCTTACATTCAGAACTTCTACTAGTCAATAAATAAATAAATATTAAGATCAGGAACAATCCAGTCAAAGTCTCAGCATGCCTCAGTGGATAAAGTTGGTTTCAATTACTGCTGAACTGACTGTGATTGTGTGGCTAGAAGCCGATTCTTTCCTGAATAGCACAGTTGGGTGAGGTTGTTGAAATTCATTTGAAGATCATTTTAAGTGCTCAGTGGCGTTGAAATTATTTTATATTCATCAAACCAGGGGTGTGTTTCCTCGCTGATTAACTACCATAGTACGAAGCATTGTTGTAGAAACTAACTAATCATGTCTGTTTCCTGAATATGGTCGCATCTCTGTTGTTTGAACCACATTGGTTCACAATATAAGACTGTTGTTAATGATGTCACACTCATGCGGTGCAGTAATAATTACTGCTAATTAATGGATTTGAGATCTCTGAGATGCTGTAGTAGTGAACATGACGCCTGATGACTACTGACTGTTTTTGTTTCCTGTTATTTTGCCTCGCTGTTTGTGAAGATTTGTGATACTTAAAGGCCACTTGGCTTGCTATCCAGAGTAGAACAAAAAAAACAACTCTCATGGCTTTATGAAGTTGGGGTGTTGAAATATTGTTGAGTCATGTTGCTAATTGGTTGTTAACGTGATGCTGGCAGTGACCAAACCTCAAGTCTCCATGACATTCATATCTTCTGCTCCATTTTCAGTGTAACTCTATTGGTTATTATTGCTCAGGTACTCTAGATAGTTGTGAGGGTGTGGCTAGGCAGTTGCCAAGGTGATATGTCAAAGGCTGGTTACTAGCCAAAATCTCTACCACATTCTTTTCCAAAGATATGATCCCACCCTTACGAAAAAGAAGTTTATTCAAGTGTGCTATTAGTATACAAGTGTTGTTGGAAGAAAATGAAATATAAGAAGAAACAGCAACTTAAGTGTCTGTACTGAACTGATACTGGTGATGGATGCTGGTAAGCCTTCTGAAGAGGGAAGACAAACCGCATATAACATATTTTGGAAGTGTTTGAACAATGCCTGTGTGTGTTTGGTTACATTAACAAAGACAATACTTGGTAAGGGGGTCACCACATGTGCCATTAGTTACACTTCTGGGAAACCAGCCAACTGATTATATCTCTTTCAAAGAAACAGCCCCTACTGACATGCAAGAGAGCTCAGTGCAAAGTCTTCATGAGGCATGAGACACGCGCAGCTGTTCACACTCGTGTAGTTTATGCCCGCAAGATAAAATTCCCCCATAAAATTTAATTGAAAATGACTCCCACACATAACCCAGAATTAGCATTGTGGTGCTAAGTTCTGTGTGCTAAATTCATCAAAAGAATTCAGAAGGTTAACTAGGTTTACATTTACATAAAGAACAAAGCTGTTAGATTCTACACAGTGTTAGAGAGCTAATCGGTTGGCTCTTTTGAATATATGTCAGCGGAGAAGAGAATGTTGAGTTCAGGATGTTGAATGAGCTATATTTGGAGTTTACAATTAAATAAAAGCTGTTAAAATTATAAGATAAAAATCACAGAGAATTTTATTTTATTTTATTTGTATTTGCAAAATTATTGACTTTTGTAAAGCTGAACTTAATAGATTCAGCAGTTGATTCAGCAATTCAGAATCCGATTTAATAATAACTGTGGTTTCATGCTCCTGTGGTTCTTAGATTTCAGTAAACACATGCCTGTCAGCCAGGAACCACATAAGTAATTTCCCTCAATTTAAGTTTTATTTAACTCTTTGTGGTTCACTTCACATTTAGATTTTTACAACTGCCACTTATTTTTAATGATCACAGGTATATTTAAACAACCAAATCAGCTAGAAGATATAGCATTAGTAAGGCGTTTTGAATTTCTGCATTTCTAAACATGTCAAATGAAAGGAACATTAATATAAAACATTAAAGTTTTAAAAGGGTCATATGATGTTGCTAAAAAGAACATTATTTTGTGTATTTGGTGTAATGAAATGTGTTTATGCGGTTTAAGGTTTAAATTGCGTGAAAAAATCCCAGGTCGCAGGTTGCGGTTTTTTGGGATTATTTAAAAATATATATGGTTGCTTGTTAGGGAAATCTGACAAGCAACTTCGTTTCTTTATTTATGTTCGCCTAGCTGATTTTTGTAAAATAGCTTCTGTTTTTGCTTTTCAGATAAAAGAGTGGTTTCCGTTTAATATGTTGCAGGCTTATTTATTGATAATGAATAATTGATAATAAATAATATTGATGATAATAAATCATAAAAAAAAAATTGGACTTGTTCTGGGCTTGTTTTTGAAGCAGCGGTTGCTTATTTGTCTTGCGAGAGTTGGCAACACCAAGGAAGTAACTTCACAACAGAAAGCCCTCCAACAAGATAGCGAGATAGCAAAGTAAAAAAAAAAAAAAAATTAAATAAATCTGTATATAAATTAGGGCTGTCAATCGATTAAAATTTTTAATCTAATTAATCACACCCCTTTTCTGTGATTAATCGCGATTAATCGCACACTTCATGAAATTAAGAATAGACCATTTGTCTGGTTTCAAATGTTTATTTTGTCATCATTTGCTATATCCAGCAAAGTAAACCAAAATATTGAAGGGTGATTCTCAAAAATCTGTATTTTCTGCAAGCTTTTTTCAAGATAAATTTAGATGTCTTTCCAAAAAAGGACACTTAGAAACTCCAAAAGGACACCAAAGAACCAAATGATATAAGGAGCCCAATATAAGCACATATACATTTTTTTACATTTTAGAGAAGTCAAGTTGCGATACCGAACAGGACCACATGGAGATGCCAAAAAAAAAACTAAACCAACCGCCTGCTGACTGCATATATCTACTACAGTACACGGATCCATTCCGTATAATACAGCAACATAAACCTGACAAATCAAAACATTGTCGTGAATGTGTGTGGAAACAACGTGAATGTATGGGAATGTCTGTGCCTGTGCATAAATACAATGTGCGATCAGTGCGTCAAGAGCACTCATACAGGCATTATTATAACGGACTCATGCGTGCTTACTGTATGACTCCTGTACGCCACCGCAATCGTCTTTACCTTGATTGCAGTCTTCATCCATCAAAACCTTGAATGTGTGTGGAAACAACGTGAATGTACAGACATGTCTGTGCCTGTGCATAAATACAATGTGTGATCAGTGCGTCAAGAGCACTCATACAGGCATTATTATAACGGACTCATGCGTGCTTACTGTATGACTCCTGTACGCCACCGCAATCGTCTTTACCTTGATTGCAGTCTTCCTCCATCAAAACTTTACTAGCGAAACTGGTTATCAAGTCGAGAAAACGTAGTTTGCGTCTCATCTGGCCATACAGCGGTGGGATGTGTTGACCGTTCAGTCTGTACTTCACACAGCGCGTGTGACGTGTTAGGGCTCGCACTCTTCAGAGACAATCACAGAATATGACAAAGCTTGTGTTTTAAAGCCAAACACACTGGAATGAATAATTCACTGTAAATGCAATGCGAGTCTCTGTTCTCTCTGCAATCTCTGATGTAATCAGCCTGGTTTCCTTTATATTAGCGCTGTTTTGGACGGATTGTTTGAATGCATTCACTTACTGGATCATTGGACTGAAAACTTTCCTGGAGTTTAGCAGCTTAAAATGATCTAGTAGAAGGTAGTAGCTGGTAGAAGCAAAATTGGATTAAAGGGTTAGAATAGAAATTGTGTTTCAGTAATTTTTGCGTTTATTGCGTTAAATTATTTTAACGCGTTAAGGATTGTAAAATTAATCGCATGCGTTAACGCGTTAAAGTTGACAGCACTAATATAAATATATATTTTTTGTAATGTGTTTTTGTAAATTCAATTTTGTTATAATATACTGTTTTGTATGGTGGCCGAGAAAGCTCAAGGTGCTGCAACTTAAAGGAACACTCCACTATTTTTGAAAATAGGCTCATTTTCCAACTCCCTTAGAGTTAAACAGTTGAGTTTTACCGTTTTCGAATCCATTCAGCCGATCTCCGGGTCTGGCGGTAGCACTTTTAGCTTAGCTTAGCCTAGATCACTGAATCTGATTAGACCGTTAGCATCTCGCTCAAAAATGACCAAAGAGTTTCTATATTTTTCCTATTTAATCTTGACTCTTCTGTAGTTACAGCGTGTACTAAGACCGACGGAAAATGAAAAGTTGCGATTTTCTAGGCCGATATGGCTAGGAACTACACTTTCATTCCGGTGTAATAATCAAGGAACTTTGCTGCCGTACCATGGGTGCAGCAGGCGCAATGATATTACGCAGCGCCTGAAAATAGTCCCAGCTAGGTAACTTCCAATAAGCCTATTTTCAGGCGCTGCGTAATATCTTTTTTTTTTTGTCCTAATAAATGCATTTTATGGTGTTAAACATAATTAAAGTCAGACATTAGCAAATTAAAATACTGAAATGAAAACTAAAATAAAAATGTAACAAAAAAGCTAAATAAACTTTAAAAATATGCACTGAAAAATTAAGCAGGCATTGACAATTATAAAGTGAACATGAACTAAAAATGAACTAAACTATAAGAATTTATAATAAATATGAAAACACAATGAAAAATAAAATTCAAAGTTATAATAACTTTGGTCTGAACATGGATTCTATCGAGGCAGAGCATCCATATATGTCTTATCAAAGCACATAACATTGCATGGTCTCTGCCGCCAGTAACGCGGTTATCTGTTAGTAAAATATAATAATCTCTTTACCTATTCCGAATGGAAGGAAACACTTGGTTCTGTGACTCATGTCGGCTGCAGTCTATTAATGGGACAGTTTTCCCAGAGTCTCTATAAATACCATTCATTTTACTCTCATATTGTGCGTTTAGGAAGTGAGAGAGTGTTAATTTAGTCACTTAACCACTTGTAAGCCAAGTGCAGATTACAACTATGAAACTTGTCAACATTGATCTTTTGCAAACTAATTGATGACGCGCTCCAACTACAGATGCAACACTTTTTTTGTTTCACACTTGTTTGAAAAATGGCCAACTTGTGATCAAATGTGCCTACTGTCATAATTAGTGAGAGAGAAGCAGTACATAACATCTAATGAAAATGAAACTTATTTTTCCCCATTTTTGGCAAATTAGTGTAAAAATTACTACAAGCTTTTTCTAAGTATAGACCTTTTTCCAAGTTTCTTAGAAGCAGATGTTGTCAGGTGAACTTCTATAGCGGTGAATCGGAGACTACATTAAATATATATGTTTTGTGTTTCCATTTGCTCAAATAGCAAAATAAAAATTCCACAACAGAGTTTTCATGATTTTCTAAAAGAAAAAATTTGAGAGGTTGATAACGGCAGTCAGAAGAGAATTATGTCAAATTTACCCCCACTCTCATAGCTGCTGTGTTTGAAACAACTTCACAGCAAAACGTGGACTGCAGGATTTACAATGCTGATGACCGTTGAAACGCATCATCACAGTCTGCCCTTGTTTGTTTCCTGTTGTCAAGAAACTCCACCTTTGCTGTGGGAGAGAGCAGTACACTACAGAATCACCAGCACTGCACTTCCAGTCATTTACCAGATTTTTAGGAAATGTGACTCTTTAGTTTCAAATAAAAAAAGTGTTGAGGTAAAAAGGAACACATAGTTCACTTAGTTGTCATTCCTATAATGTTTTCATAATGCTGTCATCTTTAGACATGGCCTTGGACCTTTTTCTTTCTTATTTGTTTAGTCCGTCTAGTAGACTTCCCCAGCTCAGCTTAGGTTTCCTTTTTTTCCAAGGACTGGATGAGAGTGAGGCTGTGTGTTACAAGGGAGTGAAATGAAATGCACGCTAAATGTGAGCTTCAGATTATTGATTGCTAATGTCTTTCTTCAGAAGACTTGGAATATAACACACAAGTCCCATGGACCATGATGTGTTTTCTTGTGCTTTTCAAAGCTTGACAGCCACAGTTACTATGTTAAATAGTTTTGCAAAGTTATCTGAGGCCCATCTTTGTCTCTCTCACACCACTCCATCCAGGCAAAAATATGTCATTTACAAATCAGTCAATGATGTTAACAAGAAAATAATTATTAAGTGTGCCAAGGACAACTGATTCAGGTTCATTCCCACACACAGTTCTCTTATAATCTAACCTAAGGATGTAAAACTATGGCAAATTATCCATTTCACATTGCACTAACAGACAAGCGGCAACAGACACATTCATCAGGTTTTGTCTGATCGGTGTCCCTGTCGGCATCTGTTGACTTTTGACGTTGCTTGTTATGTCAAAGGAATGTGATTGAACATGTTTGCGTTGGTCTGCAGTATGAATTGGCCTTTACAGTTACATAATTGTACATCAGAGTTACATTGCAGTACTCAACCAAAGATGTTTTTTTCAAAAATGTTTATACTGCTGCTGAAAATGAGGAAAGTGAGGAGAGAACAGTTTCCACTCACTTGAAAACAGACATTGAGTGAATTCATTCACATTCAGTGACAGAGCATTCCCTCAGGAAGTCCCCTTCAATTGTGTTCCAATTTAAGATGAACAAAAGTCTTACGAGTTTGAAACAACTTGAGGGTGAGTTATGTCAGGTGTTAAATAGTTATATTTCTGTTAATGTGATTTGCTGAACTAATGGAGGATGGCAGCAGTATTTTGAGTGAAATTCTGAGCTGGTAAACAAAAGGTCATTCTATCACGATATAAAAGGAATGGAAAATTCCACAACACGCTTGTCCCGGTGATCATTTTTTCATATTGGTCGTGTGTGTGCTTGGAAAGTACCTCTCACTGGCTGGGAGATGGTAAGAAAACAAGACAAAGATAAAGCTCTTTTATGGACATCTTTTTTTCCCTGCAATTTAAAATAACTCAACGAACAAGATATTATGACCAAAGCAGAGACCTGCTATCACAACACATTCATTGTTGTTCTATGTGATTCTGAAGAGAGCTTTTACTGTATTAGATCTGTTTATCGGCAGGGACACTTAGGGAATTTTTTCTCCAGTTGCTATGGAATGCATTAAAGGGTTGTTCCAGATTGGAGCGAAACTCCTTGGCCTCCAGAGACATGATTATGTTTCTGGAGGCCAAGGAGTTTTACTCCAGTCTGACCAAACACACTTTTCCTGTTGCCTGGAATTTTCCGGTAATCCCGAAGACTTTGCTTAGCTGGTTCGGGTGTGTTCAATTAGGAATGGAGCCAAGCACTGCAGCACAGATATGCCTGCCTATTTTATGGTTTTATAGTTAACCTGCCAAAGAACACAATTCCTACCATGACAGTGCACGGTAAAGCCACTCTGTTTAATAAGGGAAACCAAGGAGTGTTGTAACAATAGGTTAGATGCAAGACTGCCAGTGTGACTAGTCAGAAAGTGCTGTGGTGATGCCATCAGTATCATACACTCCCATTCCGTTTTTGAGCTAACAGGAGAGGTGCCGTGTGACTCTGAACAACACTGTAGATTTTAGAACCAAAAAACAGATTTTCAGAAAAGACTGTAAATGCAGGATAGAGAGACATCCTGTTATCTGCAAAAATTAAAACACTGAAAACATCACAATCTCACTCTTTGCACACTGATTTCTGTTGTAGGACAACAAAGAATTTCCTCTGTTTTGAGATGCTTGATATTACTATGATTTGATTGTGTGGAAGGAATTATCAAGAACTTCAAATAGGATCCATAGAAAAGTAGATACCATATTGTACAGTTCGTGTCAGGAGGAACTTTGTCTTTTGCTGTTGTAAAGCTGCAGAAAAAGGTCAAATATATGACTGTTCTTGTCTTCCTGCATACTTATAGTACCTAACCCACATCGCCAATGGACTGTGGTTGTTGGTGGCAAAGGAGCCACTATAAAAATTGCATACGTGTAAAAGTGGTGTTTTCAAATTGTGGCACTTCCTGTCAGATTTCCTCTTTGACTCACCTGTAGCTGGTCATAAGAACAAAGCATGACAGTGACTACGTTTACATGGACATCAGTAATCTAATTATTTACCTTATTCTAAATAAGCCAATATTATGATTATGGTGTTTACACGAGTTGCTTTTAGAATATTCCTTTCATGTTCCTGTTTTACATGTTATAGTACATAGATCGATTAATGGCACACGTCATTACGTCCCTATTGTTGTCCATTCAGTGACCAGAACAATTCTTGTACATTCAAATGTGTTTGATTCATTTATTGTGGTGTTTACTCACATAGAATTCTCAGCTGTTGATATAAAGTCCAGTAGCACTGGGACTTTTCCGTTTGTCTCACTGTCACTACATTTCTAAAGGCCAAACACAGGAACGGGCTTAATATAACATTTCAGTGGTGGCTCGGGACCAACTCAAAGAAGTGCAAATCTAAAGAGGGAGGTCAGACAGATGCAGGATGGGTCAGGACCAAAGTCAGAGTTGAGCGAATATCAAACAAGGCTAGACAGTTCAATACAGCAGACAGTGCCAGGGAATAATGCAAAGGCCAAAGACAAGAGCAAGAGTCGGATTCGGGGTGGGCAGTTCATTGACTGGTGAGTTCTGGCGTGACAGTAAACTCCGCACTAGAAAAGAGGACCGTGAACAAAACAATAACTAGACTGACAGACAAGACTGGTTAAGATTAAGAAACTAGACAAGACAGAAAGAAAGGCTTTTGCAAGCACGAGAAGCTCGAAACACACTGGCAAAGAAACAGAGCACAAGGAAGAAAATATAAAGCAGAAAAATCAAGAACAGAAACAGTAGACAGATAATAATAATAATTTCCCTGTCTTTCTATTACTTGTATTAGTGATTATTAAGAAAAAAAATATTTTGTAGTTGTTCAAAGCAGGTATACTCATAGCCTACTGTATATACTTTATTATATTCAAAACCAGTAGAAAATGGCTTCACGAAGCTGACGCAAGGGACGCCAAACAAGTCAATGGTTTTGCAAGAAATCTTTAGCTGCATAACAAAGACACATATTGGAGAGAGGAATGTTTATAATATTTTCTTCTTCTATTTTCTGCTCCTTGAATATAAGGTGTGGGGTTTTGGTTTTGAATTACATTTATATTTCTTTGCATGGGATGGTTTAAATTGTTACAGTCAGTTGTCTCTTATTTTTCATTAAATGTCAATTATGTTGTCTTCTTAAATACCAATAAAAAGACTAAAAATAGAAAATGATGGTGCACTGCATGCTCAGGGTAAAAAATATTAAACACCAACATAAAGCAAAGGAATTAGATGTCTTGAGATTTATGGCTATGTGAAACTAGCCATAAATTAAACTACATGAAAACTCTTTTACACACTGAGGAAGGCTTTGAGCCGAAACGTTTGTGTCTTTTCCCATCAGTAATGAATGTAAAATAAAAGAAAAAAGAAGACTGTTCTCGTGAGTGCGGATCATAATTTCCTATACTATGTGAAACTAGCCAACACTTCTCAGAAGCCACAAAATTACCCTGGGCCCTTTTGTGGTGAAGAAGGAGGTGGAGTCTGGACTGTATGAACATCATGGATGACAAAGCAAAATGTTCAAGGGATTAAAGGCAACAGAGCAATCATTGATGACGACTTTTCCTGTTGAAAAAAAAAAGTATGGAGAGAAAAAGTGGTGTGATAATTTTTCTGGCATATGAGTGGCTAGTAACTAGCAGACGACCAGACCACAGGGTTATTACAGTTCACTCTTTCTTGCACGATTTCCTGTTCTTCAAAAGCTGAGGTGATCCTACTGGCACATGACTGGCTGCATAGTTGGAGAGTCTTTAACTTACAGCTGAAATCTCTGAGATGAGCTGAAACCTCATGGAATGCAGCACTCGTCTATAGTGCAGTAACATTTATCTCTATTACTGTTGTGGGACAAATATGAGGTGTTTGAAAACACTAGTTTCAGTACTAAAGGTACTAATATTCCATTTATAGATCTAAAGCATGCATGTGGGTACACATTACAAAAAAAAAAGAAGATTAACAAAGTGAACGTTTACCACAAGTTGTTCTTCTGTTGCTACTGGTAACATGTTAACTGTTTCCCGGCAGAAACATCTGTGCAGTAGACTGAATCGTGAATGTTGTGAAACTGCCTGCCAATCAAATTTATGCCTTTTATTGTACGGAACATGGCGAATCAATTAAACAAATCAAATTGCTAAACTTTGAGTTTGAAAATTTGCATTTGAGATCAAATTCAGTGTTCAGATATGGAGAACTGATTGACACTGAGAGTTTTGTGTTGACAGGGTGTTGAACGAGCTGGAGACCTCAAAGACCACTTCAAAGTCAGTCGGCCCCCCATATTCATATCTGTGCACATCAGCTATCTATCAGATGACATAATGAGGTATTGACTTGAGCCAACACAACCCTCACAGTGCTGCTCTTTTCTTAACTGCTGAACAATGGTCTGAGCAATAGAGAAATCAATCAGCTATACATCAAAATGTTTTTAAAGCATTTTAAAGGGGGGGTACAATGCTGTTTCGTGCATTCAGAGTTGTTTACACTGTTAAAGAGTTGGATTCGCATGCTAAGCATAGACAAAA
>NW_015654513.1:1147145-1163959 GCF_001515625.1 Sinocyclocheilus rhinocerous
AAAAACATTTGGACGTATGACGGAGTATTTCTGTGCTAAAAATCTTACTTCCGGGTTCGTACAAGTTTCTGAGACTTTTTTCTGATCGTGGCTCTTCATGACGTAGACGGGGGTGGAACTCCTTATATGGGCATTTCTCCCGGAAGAGCGCGCCCACACACACATTGACCAGAGCGAGAGCAAGAGCACGCCCATCAACGCGCTTCATTCAGCAGCGCTGCACGGGACTCGCTCGGGAAGAATGTCTCTAAAGAATTGTGTTTTTGGTTGTAAGGGAAAGATAACTTTGTTCCGCTTCCTAAAGAACCCAACGTTACGTAAACAGTGGATGCAGTTTGTTTTTCCGGAGCAGCAATGCAGTTTCACAAGGGAAGGATGCAGTACTACCCTATAGGTACTCAAGATTAACTTGAGATTGGGTGAAACTGTGTGTGTTATGTACCCAGTGTTCAAACTATACCGTGGACTTTGGGGGAGCCCACTTGTTTTTTTAGACTTACAAAGATACATAACAGCTACAAGTATAGATAAATCACCCTTTAACAGAAATGAAGATTTTTCACCTAGACAGCAGGGTTTTAAGTGCTTTAAGGCAGAAGTCATTACAAAGAGGATGCAGTGCAATACAATAGCCAAGCATATTTTATAACATATCAGTTATGACACATATAAAGCTTTCATCTAACAGACATCTGATACAAATCTGATCAAATCTATAGCAGTGCCAGTTTCACTTCACACAAAGTGATAGCGGACACCTCAGTATAAATCAGTGGCCACCGTACAGACTAATGGGAAGTTCCCAGGTCAACATGAGGATTACTTCATCAGTAGATAGCATGGCATATAGAGAAAATTTCAATTCAAACATCTCCCCCTTTAATTAAATTGTAGATTATTTAGATTGTAGATCTAGGCTACTACATTTTTACTACATTAGTTGTTTATTAACGCACGTTCATATTTGAGGCCAGATCTGAAGCAGTGGCAGGTGCTGAGTGGATTTTGACTAGTAAAAGATGTGTGTACTCACTGGCACAGCATTTCATTTCATTTTGCTTCCACAGCAGCAATTTATAGAAAATACTTGCCCTGGTAATACAGTTAATTTGCTTCTGCATTACAAAACCCTAGCCACAGTGATGGCGTGTGTTTTATGGTCACTATGTACCATGCAATCTACCTAGTTCCTTCCCACTAACCAAATAGGCCAGCGATAAATAAATATATTAATAATAAGAATACATAGTTACCTGTGTTAAGTTATCATTTAAATAAAATATATTATTTTTTATAAAATATATTCATTTTTTATAAATAAATATACATGCTGAGCATGTGCCCGTTTGTGTAACAGACATAAAATTCACTTTTATGATAAAACATTTTTAGTACACATTATATTATGTGCACATCATAGGTGGACACATGCAATACTTACATATAAATATATAATTATATCATTTATAACTAAATAATATCATTATTTCATGTAACTTCATGTAACTTCATTCAGGTTATGGTGTCATACTTTATTTTAAAAGATGAACAAAATCCTCCAAGCTATAAAGCACTGAGATGCTAAATGTAGCCAACACAAACAGAATAATATAGCTAATGCTTATGCTATATAAATGATGAAAATTATAAAAAAGATTTAGGAGTAATGAATAACTGAAGATAAATGGTCCAGGTGTGATGATGGAACTTCTTCTGTGGTAAAAAAAAAAAAGTGAAAGCTTTTTAGAAGCTGTTGTTTTATACTGTAGTTGACTACCAAATATAATGTATATTTCAAAACATATGATTAAAGGTAATGATTTTGATTATTCATACACACAGACTACTGATGCTACAGTACATACCAGAATCAAACAATATCTTCAGCAGGAACTGGAACACTAGGTCCAAATCTTGACCTATTAACACACAATCATTCATGATTACACAAATATTAAAAGACAAATATTATACAGAGCCATGTCTTTAGCTTGTTCATGCTAGTAGGCCTACATAATAAAAGCACTGTGTATGACTAAATCTTCACATTTTTTAGAGGACCTCACCTTTGTTTTATCTTATAAAGTACAATGGTGATAATCACAGACACCAACAGAACCACAGACACACTCACTCCAATCCAAACACCAGTGCTCCAGTCAGGAAAACCCACTGGAAAAAAAACAAACAAACAAACAAGTCATGCCACTCGGTGGCCATCTTTGAAACGCCTCTCGGGCATGCAAGTGCAGCTCCTATCTCTTTGAATAGGGAAACATCAAATTCTCCAAAACTGTTCACCAAGCTTACTAAATAAATATTGTTTCTTTTGCTCAAATAGCGTTAAAAAAAGCTTATTTTTCAGGCTAGACCAGCCAGTGCACACGCGCAGTCCTATGAGCACGACCTCAGAAAGCTGACTGTTTCTATAGCAACCGGGACTTCTAATGGCTGACTTTACCAATTAGCGATTGGCTCTTTTATTCAGAAGGCGGGGCTTCCTTTGATAGTGCAGCCATAGTGAGCTTTGCTTTTTTCCCCCATTCAATACTACCGGTATATATTTTGAAAAATGTTGTGGTCTGAACAAAATTGGACACCAATGAGTTTTACTGTATGGACTAAAATATCTCTATGTTCCATAGAATAAATAAAGTCATACAAGTTTCAAACCACCTGAGGGTGGACAGTTTTTATATTTGGTTGAACTATCCCTTTAAAATGTTTAAATGATTAATGAAATGTTTTCACAAATATATACAACTCACAGTTTCAATATATATTTTGCTTATAATAAAACAACCTCTGCAGTCCCTGTGAAGAACATGACTTACTTGACCTACTTGAATAATACCATATTTGTGAAGTTTATTGCTAAATCTAAATTTAAAATCAGTCAAATATTTTATATTGTACCAGCATTTTTTATTCGATTTTGTCATTTGCAGTGCTTCAAGTAACGTGTAGTTCATTGCCTCAAAAGTCACACTTTTGCCTCTTTCCTCCTTTGATTTTCTGAAACATTGTGCTGTAAATGAAAGTTGTAATTTTGTGATTCATCTCAGAGCTGGATAGTTTGGTTAAAAAAATGTATTGAAGAATTTTCATGTATCCCTAATATATCTGTGAATAAAACAAAATAGTTCCAGAATCAAAGTCAATAAAGAAGTAGTCGGTCATTACCCTCTATTTTGCTGGAAGGATGATTACTGCCTTATGAATCAGGATAGGCTACAAGTTTGTTGGCCTAAGAAGCCTATTTTTGCTTAAAGAAAATGTGCAACTGATTCGTAACAATTTATTTCCACACTTCCCTTTTAGCAGCTTGACAGAAATTAGCACTATAGCATAAGCAGTTGAATCTTACCTTCAGAAAGTGAAGTCGGAGCGCTGATATCACCTGCAATACAGTGTTATTTTACATGTATTAGGGCAATAAAACATCAAATCTTTTGTTTTGAGTAACTTGATATTACTATGTGTTAAACAGGGTGTACAGAATTATTAAAGACTTATTTATTGCAGTTCACATCATGAGAACTAACATCAATGTTTATGGGTAAAAAAAAAAGTCTGTAGTGTAAATCTGGCAGAAAGACTAATCTACAAATAGTCATATCCTGTTCGATATGCTGCTTTCACTTACTAATAACTTCCTTTACACATTCACTATATCTGGCCACAACAAAAGCCAGATGGTCCTTTCTGTCACTAGCACCCTGCTCTACTTTTTAAACTACTGTATAGGAACACGTGTTTTCTTGTATTCAGACAGCAAATTCTTAGAATAAGAAGTATCTGTCAAGATATGCAGTCATGTTTAGAAAATAGTATATAGTTATAAATCAGTTACTTACAAGAGCACTGCCGCTTTTCATTGATCTGCAAAATAAATAAAAACAAGCATAAAGCAAAGCAATGTCAGTTCAGCTATGCTACTAAATATCAATGACATTTCACTTGATGGCCTAGCAGTACATAAAAGCAATAAAACATATATCACAAACAACTTCACACTTACTTTGCCGGTGGGGCAGGAGAGCAGGCACTCGAGATTTTCAGGACAGGCCTGCAAGGTGGCGGTGCTTGCGGTCAGATTTGTAATAGGAGAGATGAAAGACGGATTTCCTTCCTCAAAAAGTCCTGTCAGAGTTCCCTGAACAAGAGAG
This sequence comes from Sinocyclocheilus rhinocerous, assembly GCF_001515625.1. Lineage (NCBI taxonomy): Eukaryota > Metazoa > Chordata > Actinopteri > Cypriniformes > Cyprinidae > Sinocyclocheilus > Sinocyclocheilus rhinocerous. The sequence goes on from NW_015654513.1 coordinate 1,151,315, forward strand.
GGAAAGAGAAGTTATGAAGATGCATGGTGGGAATGGCAGAATTAAGACAAACAGAATAAACAAATGAGTTTACTCTTTCACTAAAGCTATCTGAAATATAATTGTTTAGTATTGATAATGGTAATAGAAGAACAGTGTTGGGCAAGTTACTTCCAAACTATAATACATTATATATTACTTATTACTTCCTTTTAAAAGTAATTAGTTACATTACAATATTACTGTCTCTGAATTGTAATGCGTTACACTACTTTTAAGTTACTTGTGAGTTACTTTCGAAGAATAGAAACTCTATCATCTTTAAGGGTTAGCAATCAACCCTAGACTTACATTTGTTTACTCAATCAGAGGGCTACTGTAAATGACACAGGAAGTAAATAAATTATTAATAGATTATAAATTATTACTCTATGCCTTCTTCTTTAGACATAAAATACTCACATTGACAAGCCATTGTTTCTCGCAGTCACTGAAGTACTCTTTACTGTTATACAAAATGACAAAGAGGAACTGTCCATCGTTCTGTCTCTTCCCAGTGCATTGCAAGACAACAGATGCTCCTGATGTCAGTTTGATGTTCGAGTACACGAACAGAATGATTCCAACTGAAAGAGGACACACACACAATGAACTGTTACAAAATATAGGGGCATATAGGAGACAGTCAAAACACTGCATGCCGACACTGGAACTGAGAAAATGGCTCCAGTAGTTTTTGAATACTAATTGACCTGATATTTATTTTTATACTTTTACTCTTAAGCCAAGTATATTTGAGTGAAATACATCTGTCACAGGACAGATCATAGGCTAAGACAGGAATTATTAAGCATTTTTTAAAGCCAAAGTCCCCCAAATGTAGTGATCCCTCTGCAAAGGACTCCCTTCTAAAATATAACAATATATAATTTATGCTTTGTGAGAAAAATGGTGATATTGAAAATAAAATAAAGTAATTGTAATTTTATATTGTTATTACACTTAAGCCAAAAGAAATATTTATGTTTTATTAAAGGAAAATAATATTATTATTAATTCAAATAATTCAACTTCTCATAACGAAAGCTTTTGGTTAACACTTTTTTTTCTCTAAAATTTTCCACACATTCTCAAGCAGCACCTGGGGGTTCCCGGACCCATTTGAAACCCTCTGGTCTAAAGAGACCCAGTTACATCTGTCTCTAGTGTGTGTACTCAAGTGCCATCACACATATGTGAAATAAATAACCACCGAATAGGTTCATAATTTTAAAGAAAGAATCACAATGCATTAGAGTCATTTTTTCTCCCATCCCGTGTGTACACAAGCCCAGAAAGCTTTTAGTGAAGCTTGTAGGCCATGAGGGCATTATGACTCATGAAAGAGATACAGTCGGAGTCATAATTTTTATAATCTGAGGAAAAACTGATTTGTATGCTCACATAATATGTTGTGTCAGAACAATTTCTTGAGGACATTTGAAAAAAAAAAAGAAAAAAAAAAAAGAAAACTGCCCAAATAATAGCATACATCTGACATTTAATCAGATGAACAAAACTGAGTTCTGTCACTTGTCACTTGTGTGGTGCTGCTTGTTATAACCTTGTTATTAAAAAAGTTAAGCATCATATCGTCAATTCATACAGTATTTGTAACGGTGTAGAATACCACAAATCGTGTATGACAATATGTCAGGGCCTGACTAATTCAAAACAAGTACTTTACGTATTTGAATTTTGGTGCTGGTCTCCCCAGGTTAACCTGATGTATCCACCTTTTTCATATGCCCCATGACGCTTTGTGTGAATTATGGAAGTGACTTCCATTAAACTGTAAACAATTAGTGATTGACAATGAACTTTGATTTGCTCTATGAATGCAGTAATAATCATCTGCAATATATATTCAAATTTCATTGCATTGCAAGTCCAGACCAAAATCAGACCAGTGAGGATCAAAACATTGTTGAAGCTTGAATACAGTCAATGTATAATTATAATAGATATATCTTTATATATCTGCAGAACATTCTGAACATTCAGAACAATACTGTTGAAACAATTGCATAGAATATACCGGTCTGAGTGCCAAAAATATTATTTTTCCAAAATTTACGTGCATGCAACTCTAGAATTATTAAAGATATCTTAATATCCTTTTAGATTCTTATTGTTAATAAACTTTTTTTCTGTAATCTTCATTTGTAAGACCTTATATGCTTCATTTATGGGAGTGAACCACTTTTAATATTTTAACTATAGTATTTACTATAACCACAAAGCCACTGTAAGGCAAGGAATAGATGACAATGCAGGAGAGACTTCACTAGGCCTATATGCTAAATAAACTGCTTTTGTGGGAAAGCATCTTATCATTTAATGAGCCGATAACCTATCAGCTAATCTTCAACCTGTTTGCCATTAAATATTTGTTTTGGATTTAACTATTTTTAGAGTTTAGAGTCACAGACAGGTATGATTCAGTTTATGGTACTTTTCACTCATTTATATTTTTATGGTATCTGCAAGCTAACTGTCACACAACTGACAAAAAAAACAAACAAAAAAGATTGACTGACTGATTAAGACTGACTAATAAGATAATCTGTACATAAAAACAGTAACAGTGTATGGAAAGTTCCCATTTAGATAACTAAGTAAACGTGTGTGTACTGGTTTACACTGTGGGCCAAATGCCCCAAAGACATTTAAAGTAAAACCTGAAAGCAGCTACATTGTGGGGACCAGCCAACACTCCCCATTAAACAGATTAATAATAATATCTAAAACTGCAAAAAGTTTCTGTGAGTATCAAGTTATCAAGAGAAAATATCATTAGCTCACTATAAAAACAACAGAAGTCAATTATGGAAATTCCCCCTATGAGGACAAACAAGCGGACACTTGACAGTTCTGCTGCAGCTCCAAATCCATTATCTTTAACCACTCGAGTACTGTCCTCTCAGTTTAACAGTATTTCGTACAGTATTTAAGATTACTGATACACAATATCCTCTCAAAGGAGTCTAAGGACTGCTGCCTCTTATTCCACACTTTTTCATAATTACGATTTAAGGGGAAACTTTATAATAGCCAACTCAATACTGTGAAGCGACAACGAATACAACGCAAAACAACGTAAACTAACATCAGTCAGTGAACGGCAGCTAAGGGTGTAAACAATAATATAAAAGGACGAGTGAAAACTTATTTTCGGCATAGTGAATCTAATAAGGTTAACGTTGACTAATTTCAGAGAGAACCGAAACCATAATTCACACCATTCCGCTTAACAAAACGTATTGTTGCCACAAAGTAGAAAATTCAGAAATGTTCAAAAGGCTTACCGAGATATTTTGAAATCCCTTTCATCTCGTACTGAAGAAGAGACGTACTAACCCCGTGCAACAGCAGCGCACTCTATTTCAACCGGATAATTCCGTCCTCTTGTAGATAACTTGCAGACCGCGGACCAATCAAAAACGACCCGCAGGGTATGGCAAGTCGTTTTAACATTTAATCTATAAACCGCACTAGTATCTAATTTAACGTTACTAGTACTTATTTTTTTAGATACTAGTATATTTCCATTAAGTGCTAGTACTTAGTCATTAACTACTAGTGCTTATTCTTTAGGTACTAGTGCTTATTCTTTAGGTACTAGTGTCTTTTGTAAAGCTACTAGTACTTATTAGATACTAGTACTTATTCATTAGATACCAGTGCTTATTTATTAGGTACTAGTACTAGTACCTAATGAATAACTACTAGTATCTACTAAATAGGTACTAGCATCTAATGAATAAGTACCAGTATCTAAAAAATAAGTAGTGACTGCTTACTAGTAATATTTAAATAGATTCTAGTCACTATTGCAATAATTACTAGTCAGAAATTAAATCTCAATAAAATATCAAAAACAGAATAACTATGACTCCCTGTTCATGTGGAGATATCTTCAACCTCATAAAGAGCAAGTGAAAATGTATTTGGAGATATCTTCATTTAAACAGATAATTACATAAACATGAGTACCTCTCCACTCTCCAATCAGAGTCCACATGGTAATACAATACATTAAAATCCTGAATTAATTTGATTGTTAAGTAAGGCTAACTGGCTTTGTATGTTAGCCTATCTTGCTAATTTGTTACCATGAAAACACAAGGAAAGATTACACACCTGTTGTCCAACAAAAGTATAATGATATGTTTTAGTCCAAATTCACTTCACAACATCAGTTGAGTCTTTGAAATAACTTATTTCTGTGATCTGACATGGTTTCATTAAACCGAATGAGGCAGAAATCATGCCACTTTATATTATTCTATACAGTGATAAAGGCTATGTCGATTAGCATTGCATTTTAAATATACTTTATTCTTATAAAAATACCCGAGATGGCTTGAAGAGCACAGATAAAACCATATATTGTCACAGTCATTGTTTATTTTCTTCATGTTTCATCAGTAAAGGGTCTGCTACATCTACAGCCAAAGATGAATGTCTTTGTCCATATAAGGGACAACGAGTCCCACTTGTGGAGTTTCTGCAGGAGGGCGCCCTCTGGCTACGAGTATGAATGAAAAAGAAATTACATTAATTGAGTACTCATTATTGCTCACAAAACCCTAATTTGGGTAAAAATAGCAAAAAATAATTAAGAACTTTGAGGTAAACATTTGCAAATCCTATCGTTTTTCTCCAGGGTAGAGAAGTGTAATTTTTTTTTTCTTCCAGCTTTATTTTTTATTATATTTATTCTTAAATACTCAGTTTTGTATATAATAGTGTTATTACAAAAGTAATATTCTTTATTTTGTTTAATGTTTTTATTTAGAAATAATAACCATAATCATTATTAGTTATATTGATATATAAAAACAAAATGTTTGGCCAAATTGCACAGCCCTACAAGACAAGTACAGCAAACCTGTTGTTTTTATTATTATTATTATTATTATTATTATTATTAACTTTTTGGCCTTTTTTCCAAATAAAGAAAATGTTTGTCTGAAAACCATAAGGTTTGGATTTTGTGTGCCCTGTATAGAACATTAATGTAAAAACATTCAGTGTCTGTAGCAGCAGTGTGCCCTGTACAGAATATTAATGTAAAAACATTCAATGTCTGTAGCACCAGTGCTATATGCAAAAAAAAGTTAACGTACAGCCCTGGTATGATATTTATTGTACTGGAGGAAAAATAGGAAAATAACAGATAATAAAATTGGTGTCTTATCTCCATCCTGCAACCAGAGGTCACTCGATGACTCTCGCGTAGCCAGACCTTCAGACTGATGGCTGAAGGTCTGGAATCCATGGCAGCTTTCATTGGCCAAGGCCCGCCCATGAGGCCGCTTGACCGACATGTCAAACAACCAATCACAGTTTCGTTTCAGCGTCACGTTTCGGGGCGTGAAAATGTCGCCACAATAACAGACCGGTGTGTAAAACTCTCGGACGTATTTTAAAGATTCTATGCCGCGAACTTTAAATATTTCACATATTTTTGAAAATCCAGCGTTTAGTTGATCCTGATAAGCGCTCGTCATCACGGTTGTAAACACGATGGCTTTCTTCTTTCGTGAGGGGGTTTGGGGTCACGGCATCTGGTTTCCAGGCGGAAAGTTAAAGAACACGATACACACGTCTCCCGGAAATCCTGTATAATTCAACCAATCCGATGATGACTTCGAAACTCCTGAAGTGTTTCCACTTTTGTGTGCCATATGCATCAGACGTTTAGCCAACGTTCCGTGGGCGTGACGTCTGAGGCTGAGACGGTCATGTTACTCGATGACCAACAAACACATTAGGCTACTATGTTTACAAAATTACAGCATTTACAAAACTGACAAAAATACGTTTTCTGTGTGCTTGTGTACAAATAATTGTTTCTTTTCTATGTGGCTTCCTCAAAAAAGTACATCCATATATAATAAATAAGAACTAGTATCTAATGAATAAGTACTAGTAACTTTACAAAAGACACTAGTACCAAAAGAATAAACACTAGTACCTAAAGAATAAGCACTAGTACCTAATGAATAAGTACTAGTACTTAATGGAAAAGATACTAGTATCTAAAAAATAAGTACTAATACCATGAAAATAGATACTAGGCTTATAGATTAAATGTTAAAACGGCTTTCCATACGCAGGGTGGTACTCATGCCGCATTCCAGACAAAGTCAGAAGAGGGAACATCCGAGTTGAAATCTCCCACTTCCAACTTCAGTGAGCTCCAATCGATCGCACGTCAATCACACATCACGTTAAAATATATTTTTAAAAAAAATCAGAATTAATAGTCTAAATACATTACATTTAGAGCTAATTTGATTTAGCAAGCCGTTTATGACTGTTGATCAAACCAAAAACAACAACAACAACAAAAAACATTTAGCTCATTAGACTTAGTACCTTAAGCCAGTCATGGAGATGCATCTTTTCCAGATTGATCCTCTGCTGTGGATCAGACTGCAGACATGAAGAAATCATCTGGCAGCATTCTGTGCAAAAAGATGAGAGACATTTAATTTATTAGCTTATGCTTCACACCTCATCTCTTTCAAGCTGTCTTTTTTGTGTGATTTCGAATACAGATTGTCCTTCGTTCTTCTTTGATGAAGATCTTACCTTGTGACAGGCCAGGTCTGGTCCAGCTCCTCTTACTGATCAGATCCAGGTCAGTCCGTGGGATAACATCCGCATGGCATCATGAATAGAAGGATCCCTAGTGACCACACTGTTGTCGGCTTTGCATGGTATCTGCCGTTCATAGGGACCTCTGGTGGACAGTACGCTTTTGTGCCTGGAGGAAAGAGGTTTTGTCCGTTTAATGCATTTCCACATCATGTTGACTGTATAGGATGCAATTCTGTGAGATAATTAACAAAGCATTTCATAACACATACCACTAAAGACTTCGTAGCCAAATCTCTTCATTTGCGCACCACACCCAAAGTCAATCAATTTCACCTCCATGGTGTCCTGGTTTACCAGCAGGTTCTCCATTTTTGTGACACCACGCTTGATGCAAACATTACCACCTTCAGTGACCTGCTGCATGACCTTTCGTGCTGTCCCCTCATCGAGACTCTCTCCGTGGAGCTTCACAAAACTTTTTGGAGACAGTTTCCCAAATAATGACTTGGTTCACAAATCAGAACAGTTTGCCTACTGAGAACTCACTTGTAGTCTGTGAATAATATTAATATAAGATGTTATAAATTGAAAACAGTGACTGAGAGGCAGTAATATAGAGAGCACAGCCAACTTACCACTCTGATATATGGCATGTTGTGATTGACATGACATGATGTGATTGTACCATCGGTTAAATGTCTGATATGATCTGGCTTCAGTCTGGTACTTATTCTCAGCCTTAGCCAGGTCATATTTAGCTGCTCTGTGGCGACTGGCGAGGAAAGCGGAGAGCAGGCCACCTCCAGAAGCTCTTCTTTTTCTTTTCCTCCTCTCTCTCTGCCTTCTTTCCTCCATCAAAACCATCAGCAACAAGCACCTCATCAGGCCGATGAGGATGATGGTTCTCCGCTATGTTAGTGGTGTTTTTGACAAGAACACATGGTTTTCGTACACAAACTATATTAAACTATAAGTTCAAATAACTAAATTTGTCAAGTTGAAATACTTAATAATTTATTTAAATACAACTTAACTGTTAGTGCAAAATGATAACTCTAAAATGTAAGTTATATGAACATATAGTTTGGTACTGAAAACTTAAAAATTAAGTTCACCTAATTTTCATAAAGTTATTCCAACTAAACCTAAGCTCAAATAACTAAATGTGTCAAGTTAAAGATATCTAAAAATAAAAAAAAATCAACTTAAGTCAGTGGAAATTAGTACCTCAAAAAGTTAAGTTTAATTGAACAAAACAGCTTTACAGGGAAATTTTGTACTAAAAAAAAAAAACTAAGTTTACCTTACGCTCATAAAGTTATTTATATTCTACGTAAATGCAACTTAACTGAGTCAGTGCAAAAAGATGAGTGAATAGCGGAACATGGAGACCTCAGAGACAATATTGCCAGACAGACCACATCACTATGGTGCTCTGCTGGGGTGCATCGTTAGCTAACAATGGTCACAAGTTACATAGTTTAACCATCTGCTGTCTACCGAAACATAGTTCAAACAAACATTTGCAAACAGCGACCATGTTCGGGAAACAGTCTGACTAGCTCATTTGTTTCTACAATGATGTCATTGTACAAGAAACACACTCCTGGTTTTACGAATGTAAAATCATTTCGACACCACTGACCACTTAAAATGAGTTTCAAATGAGTTTCAACAACCTCTACAACTGTGCTATTCAGGAGAGAATCTTATTTAGTCTCACAATCAGTCAGTTCAGCAGTAATTGAAAACAGCTTTATGCACTGTGACATGAAAGATAACTAGGGTTTCATGGCAGCTCCTGTGGTTATTAGATTTCATGAAAAACATGCCTATCAGCCAGAAACCACAGTGTATAAGTGTATAAGCTTTATTTAACTTCTGCTCCTCTTGTAGCTCATTTTACAATGTGATCCTAATGGCTAAAGCACCCTATACAGTATGCAGTGATTATGATTTATGATAACATGGGGGATACATTACCACAGCAGAAGTGTGAGGTGTTTTTAAGTGTTTCCAGTTTTTTATCATTCCAGCCTTTGGCACTGTCAAAAGAAAAGTATAAAACCAAGTAACTTAACAAGACATAGAAGGTCTTATCAAATTTTATTGACAGAAAGTTTTCCAAAATAGCTAGATAGCAAACTCAAAATCTAAAAAAGAAGACTGAAAATGTTTTAAAAATAATGTACATTTTGCATAATTCTCTACAAGAAGTGCTAATTTAATCTCACAACAATGGCAGCTGGCACTGAACTTTTACCATTATTCATCAATATCATTTACTTACAAGTGTAACAGCATCCATTATTTTTATTTTTTTTTTTTTAATTTATGATATTCCGTATAGACTAGGGGTGTAACGATACATGTAGCCTATTCGTTGGACTAATCCTATTACATTTGGAAAATGAAAGAGCTTAAAGTGTGTGAAATATAATGTTCTCAGTACCACTGCGCTCAACAAGGCAGCCCAAATAACATAACAGGCAACGTGCTGTCTGCCCCGCGATAACCTCCCCTTGCTGGGGTGCGTCGAAAGACGAGGATCTTGTATCGACGATAGCCAGAGATATTGTCAGACTCTGGTCCGTGTTTTGTGTGTGTTTTGCTCCTTATGTGCCTTCCTTGCCCTTATTTGGTCCTTCCTGTTCCTGTCCTCATTGTGTGTATTCCTCTCCAGCTGTGTTTTGTTTAATTAGTTAATTTGCTCCCAGGTGTGTCCCATTGGTGTCTGTGTATTTAAAGTGTTCTCAGTTCCTAATTCTCTGTCTGCTGTTAAGTGTCATTTTGGTTTGCTCGATGTCTCCCGGCCTGTGATCCCCAGCGTGCCTTCATTAAAACCTTTTTGATTTACTTTTATTCCTCGTCTCCTCGCTCGTTCCTGCGCTCCCAGTGTGTGTGACAGATATTGTCAAAAACATCAATTATTAGCAATATTAAGAGGATTTGGCAGTTTTCAATTAATGTAGGCTAGCCCTGTTAGGGTACAACGGGGCTAAAGACGCCCCGGGGTAAAAGGCGCCTTTGATATTATGTTCATCTAAACCACTAGATGGCACAAAAACGTGGCGTAGCACTTTCCAAAACATCGCTTTTCAAGATGCACGTGTTTATTTGTTTGATCCTTGACGCGATCGCGCGCAGCAGCGCAAAGTTGATTCTGTTGATTTCTTACTTGATCTAATATTTGATGTTTTTTAAAGTGTTGTAGATTTAAGTAGCAAATGAGAATCGCTAAAATTAATGCATATATTTTGAGACAAAGGTCTTCTTTATGATTTTCAGTTTTAAGATAATTAAAGCAACAGTTTTTGCTTTTTTTAAAGACGCATCTCTTTGGCCAAGCATTCAAATAATGCATCTCATAATCTTGTACTGCAGTTATATCTGATCAAATGCACATTATTATTCTTTAGTTTGGGTTAAACAAATCAATTTTGCTTGGTTGGAACAGCAGCTACGCTTATTATGTCTCTATTTGTTTCTCTGTTTCTGCTGGGATTGACATCCCATGGTAACTAGGATTTACACAAGCTTCAGTCCGGATCCAGAACACCTGAGAAGAGATAATGCCAACCCCTCAGAGGACCTCAGATCATGCCAACCCTGAAACAACATACAGAACTACCACATTTTGCTATAAATTTGATTGCATCATATAATAATTGCTGTTAATAGTGTTCATCGTCTGTTTACGTCTTTAATTGATTTTTCCGTACATTTCTGCCATATGTACATTAACTGACAGTCACCACTGATGAGCTACCACTAAATATTGTAGAAACTTAATTTGCTGTAAAGTTGCTTTGCAACGATTTGTATCGTGAAAAGCGCTGTACAAATAAACTTGAATTTAATTGAATTGAATTTTTAAATAACGAAAGAATAAGTAAAAGTATGGTATTTGGGGTAAAAAGCGGCCCTGCTGTTGGGGCTAAAGGCGCACTTAACATGATAATTAATAGATGGCTGACTTTTCCATTTCTTGACATGACATGGTTAGATTCACATGGTAAATATCATATATTATGTTGGGTGTCTATATTAGAGATAATCATGTTTAGAATGAAACCATCATATTTAAAAACATGATATTAATCATATCATATAATAAAATATCATTTGTTGTTACTACTGTAAATATATATTCAATTATTATTGGATCTCCTTCAGTACTTTCAGAATCTTTACTTATTAAAATGATTTTGATTCTGTATTATATATTATATTTTTTATAATAACATTTTAATGACCGTATATTTATTGAACAAAAATTAATTCCTTTATTTTTCAAAAATAAGCAGAAACTAGTACAAACTTTGCTGAAGTGATTGTTTTGAACAAGTATTAAATAGACATTACTTAAAAAAACATTATTTTAGCTGAAGCATTTGTATCAATACCGTGGGCCTTTTACCCCATGCTGGGGTCCGTGTGTGGGGTAAAAGGCCACCTCATACATTTACAAGATTACATTTACAAGATACATTTATAAGATTTTTAAAAAAAATTAAGAACTTGAATGATTTATTTTCACACAAAATCTGATGCTCCATTAATGTTCAATACAACGTATATATTTTTTCTGCAATTATACATTTTAGGCACAGTGACTACCAATGTTATCAGTGGCGTGCACAGACCTCCGGAGGGGCAGGGGCAGGCCCGGACTGGCCATCGGGAGCACCGGGAAAATTCCCGGTGGCCTGGCGGCTGATTTGGCCCGCTGCCCTGTTTTGTCAGTTTCATCTGTAAATACGCTACAGTTTTGTCTTCATTAACCTAGTTGAGTATTAAACTGCTAGTAGGCTATCTGATAGGCTATCAGCAGCACCCCATTATTATCATCATTCAGAATACTGTGCTAAAGGGCATCAATATCGATTGTAATGTTACATTAAAAAATTTAGCAGAGCCAGCTGTCTATCTAGATATTCACATGGATTTATTGTACTGGGAGGGAAGGAGCTAGAGCAGACAGCAACACAAAAATAATATGAGTCACAGCCTAATAATTCAATAGTGTGTTCAGTATTAGAATTTTTCAACAAATATATTGTACTAATTTTGACATTTGGCACTTCAGAAATTGTGTGTTAATACACTACCAGTCAAAAGGTTTTGATCAGTAAGATTTGTATTGTTTTTTTTTAAAGAAGTCTCTTCTGCTCACCAAAAAATAAATATATTTGGATCAAATAAAGCACGTTATCTGATCCAAAATACAGCAAAAACAGCAATATTGTGAAATATTTTTATTTAAAATGACTGCTTTCTATTTTAATATATTTTAAAATGTAATTTATTCCTGTGATCAAAAAGCTGAATTTTCAGCATCATTACTGCAGACTTCAGTGTCACATAATCCTTCAGAAATGCTGATTTGCAGCTCAAAAAACATTTATTATTATTATTATGTTGAAAGCAGATTAGATTTTTTTCAGGTTTCTTTGATGAATAGAAAGTTCAGAAGAACAGCATTTATCTGAAATATAAATCTTTTGTAACATTATAAATGTCTTTGTCATCACTTTTGATAAATTTAAAGTAATAATAAAAGTAAATAAGTAATAATCCCCCTCCCCCCCATGTAACGATGAAGACTGAAGTAAAATTCAGCTTTTTGATCACAGAAATAAATTACATTTTAAAATATATTCCAATCGAAAGCAGTTATTTTAAATAGTGAAAATATTTCACAATATTGCTCTTGCTGTACTCTGGATCAAATAAATGCAGGCTTGGTGAGCAGAAGAGACTTCTTTAAAAAACATTAAACATCTTACTGTTCACAAACTGTTGACTGGTAGTGTATATTTGTATGTAACATAGGTTTGTTAAATCTAGGGTATTTAAGTCATTTCAAGATAAATAACATTCTGTGCTAACAACACATTGAAATGGGTTGGTTGTTTTCAACAAGGTGGACAAAGTTCTATTCATAACAGTAGGCCTGCTGGTGAAGAAGTGTAGGGACTTAACCGTATTTTAAGTCGTTAATTCTTGATAAGG
>NW_015654514.1:0-1325 GCF_001515625.1 Sinocyclocheilus rhinocerous
CTCTAAGTGAAAGAGACTCTGTGTAAAAACAGAAAAGTCCTGAATTAACAGGAACAATGGAGATGTGATTAAAGTTTGTGTCTCTCAAACATCAGGCATCAGCACCTTTATTAATACACTTCAGATGGTAAATGCAGTGTAAGAGGTTTTGGTGAGAGCGCGGCTGCAGCTCCGCATTATCTGAACGAACTAACGAGAATATTCAGTACGACACTGAACATCATGACATAATCTGTAATAATCACTTTAAAATGCTCCTTCATTAACCCTGGACTCACATGTGGTAATTCACACACTCTGTTGTGTTTTCGGATTCAAAATCAACCTGATGAGAACTGATTCCAAATTTGATAGTTTACACTTCATCAACTATTCGTCCAGCGTCTAGTAGAATTTAGTGTATCTTACCAATTCTGTTTGTACTACTCCGTGGCCAACGACAGTAATACAAGATCAGTATTTGTGTTAAATATGAGCAAGGTAACAAGATCTGGGCAAAATTGTAACTTTAAAATACACAACACAAGACAATGATTCTTATAATGAAACAATCATTTATTTGCTAATCTAGATTACATGGAACTAAAAATACCAAAAGCACACAGACACACACACACATAGCCTACATAAAGGATGAAGATTAACAGAGTTTGGAGAAAATGTATAGTTTTTATTCTGTGTGAACTCGTATGGGTATGTGTTAACTAGGGATGCGCCGATCAAATATTCATATCGGGTATCGGCTCTGATAGAGCCATTTTTCTCGGATCGGGTATCGGGCAGAGAGAATCACGTTACAGTAATTAAGTAGTTTTTATCAGTAATTGTACTTTTTGAGTAGTTTAAAAATGGTGTACTTTTACTTGAGTACATTTTAAGTGATGTATCGGTACTTTTACTCCGCTATTTTCCTCCGTTTGTGGTCGTTACATGCTTATTTTTATTTTATTTTTATCCATCAACGTGATTGGATAGAGAGTAATAGGTCTCGTGACTTTCGTCAAATCAAATTGTGCATAGAAAACTTTAACCGCCAACTGTTTATCATGGCTGCTGGAGCGCATTCTTCAAGCATCAATTCAGTCGCATCTTCCTCTAACTTAATATGTTAAGGTAAATTTCGGATTTCTGCTTACTAAATGATTTATATATATGCTTGCCTATCTACACGGCCTGAAATATGGTGTGAGGTTGCGGGTATTGCATACAGTGTTAACTCCCGCAAGTGCCACGTTCAGTAAATTCCCCACTCACTTATGAGACGCGCGATCTGCGCTGCCACGTCTCTCTCTCGCGTGCGTTCTGCAGCAGTCACTTGGAAAAGT
>NW_015654514.1:2445-16053 GCF_001515625.1 Sinocyclocheilus rhinocerous
GTGTGTGTGTGTGTGTGTGTGTGTGTTTTCCTTTGAAAAAGTTTCCCCAGAAATAACTCGCTATTTAATGCATTTTCCCTTACAAATTGTATTATCAGCATAACAATTAAATTGTAAATGTGTAAAAGGTATGGCATGATGCCATCCTTCTAGAACAATGTGCATTTATGTTAAAATTGTAACAAATTATCAAGTTTAGTTATTCTTATTTCTTTATTGCAAAACGCTAAAACTGGCACCGTTTTGGAGAGAAATGGGCTCTCATTTTAACCCATATCATGGTGTGTGATGCTGAACTATGAGTTTCTGTGCTGTTTTGATGTATTTTAAAGAGTTGTCAGTCAAAATTAAAACTGCTGGATGATATATATTCTTCATTCTTTATGACAAACAAGATAATGTGAATTACAGAATGTACAACGTTTTTAAAATGTATCAATTGCGGTGTACAGTGTTTATTATGAGGGGGTAGAATCCACAGCTCAGTACTCACTACTCAATACTCATGAGTACTTTTAAATAGGCTACTCTTTTACTCTTACTCAAGTAGTTTTTTGGACAAGTACTTTTACTCTACTCTCACTACATTTTTTGGAAGGTAATGGTACTTTTACTTGAGTATATTTTTTCAGTACGCTTTCCACCACTGGCTGTTACTGGCTACAAGGTCGGAAAAAAATTTAGTTTTAGCAGATTTAACTGCTCTCTGGTATTTACATAATGCATCCTGCATCATTTCGAACTAGATTTTTAGTTTATCTTTAGAGATTACTTGTCGTGTGATTCTTCACCCCGTTACAATACGACAACACAAAGTCCAAAGTCTGTGCTTTTTCATTGGTCGGACAAATGACTGACTGCGTGAGATTAAACGAATCAATTAGACTGAGAAAATATTTAACCTGAGGTTTGGATTCACTGCACACATGTACTGTATGTTAAAACCACCATTAATTAAAAAGCGATCATATTTCATTGCAATCCCCACCACAAAGTCTGCAAAGTCCTGAATAAAATACTTATTATACTTTGTAGGTCGATATACCCCCACACATAACACAGTCGCGGGAAAATTCGTCTCAAAAAGCTGCAATACAAAACTGTTGCAGGCGTCCACCACGATCTCCCGACAGTGAAAAACTGATCTAAATACAGAAGCCAGCCCTCCACCTTTACCGGTGGTCCGAGGGGAGCTTAGAAAGTCATAGCGGGGAGGGAGAAGTTCAGAGAAAGAAATTAACTCACCAGCATGAGGCCAGGTTTCTGTCAAAAACATGAAATCCAGCTCACGTGAAGTGAAAAAATCATTTAGCAAAAAAGTATTGTTAGCTAGCGATCTAGCATTAATCAGAGCCAAACGAAGAGTGTGATTCTCATTGGCCAACTGTGCCGCATGGTTCAGCGGGCGAAGGTTCGAAGAATCCACACCACCGCTGCGGAGCCGAACCTGCATAGGAGGAGAAGGCACAGTTGACAGGTTGGCCTCAGAAGTCCACGTAGAGCTCGGGAAGACAGGACGGAGCCACCTGCCTCTCATTTCTAGCGTACGCCGGGCAGCAGGAACGTAACATCCGTTGTAAGGACACATCACAGATGTGGACGCCAGGTAAGCCTTGAATCTAACCAGGACACCGCCGCGCTTCCCCCTTCGTCTCCAACGCTTCTTGCGAGGAATAACGCATGGTGATCGGTGTGAAAACGCCGGTATATCTGCCAGGAAGGGTGGAAGGCCCGTAGTCTGATGGATCTTCCAGACAGTGTATCTTTAGAAGCTCTAATATTATAAAGTGTTTGGCGATCAAGGCAGAGACACCTCGACAACATATACAAATAAATAAAACGATAGCAACCAAAAAACTGAGCAGACAACACGACGACAGATGGCATGCCATGGACACTGGTGCCATCTTGTCAGAAGTCCTCAGCCAATGAGATGCATTAAATGTACTGCTGGATTCATGGCTGGCCTGGATCGCTGAATAAAGCCGCTGGATCTAGATATGGCTGATTATTCTATAACGTGCAGAGCATAACAACGGAGTTGGAGGATCCAAATGCAAGGCTTTAACAAACGTGGTCAAAACAGGCAGGGTCGAACACCAGCAAACAGTATAATCCAAGGCAGAGGCAAAAGAGTAATCCACAAACAGGTTTCAACACGGTGTCGAGATCACGAAGCGCATATGTTTCGAAACACTGCTCCGAAGTAATTCGAAACACCCATGTCACGTGACTATTGCAAAACAAAGCATCGGGGCGTTTCACAAGTGTTTCGAGACCCGAATCTGCATTTGATTGACAGGGTCGGGAACAAACCACACAATCGCTCATCTGTCTCAACCTAACTCCCACAAAGTATAAAAGTGGAATTAACACATCTTCAGTTCATGGGTTTTTGTGAGAGGAGAGAGATTTTGCGATATAGTGACATTTATAGTGTAATTTGTATGTGAAAAATGTCAGACATTTTGACTTCGAAGCCTCGACACAAATACGGCACATTTGCTTAGACTGTTTCAGTGATTCATGAGGCCTCGCTCTGCCCATCACTACAAACAGGCATTGGTCAGGGCAGGCAGCAAACAATCAAAAAACAAGGAGACAGTCCAAGGATAAAAAACACAGGTAAACTAGGAAGCACTAAAAGGGTAAACACGGAAACTAGGAACAAGGAATGGCTATACAATAATCAGCCTTTTTGTGTGAGCAACTTTTATACTAGACAAGGAGACCACATGACAAAACTAACCAATGAGAACAAGACACATGTAACCAAGTAACCAGTCTGAACATAACACACAGACAAGGGTAGCACATGACTGTATCACATGCGTGCTACTGCAGGAAATGTATTCATTGCACAAATGTATTCAATGCATTTTTTTTTGGTAGCTTATATGTGCGACATGTACGTCACACTGTACAGCTGTGCATGTATATATTTCATTCCATATATTCTGACTTTCATTCAGTTTCATTCTTTCATCCCAAATCACTTTAATTCCATGTATATGCAAGTTCATTCCATATATTCAGAATTTTTATTATTTCATTCCATAAATTCAGAGTGACATTATTTTATTTCATATATTCAGAGTTCCATACCATATACTCAAACATCATATTGCAATTATTTCCTGAGCGGCATACCATAGCATTCCATAAAAACAAATATATGATGTTTTTGTAGACATCTACAGTTGTATATTACCTCTTGAAATATTCTTGCAATATACAGGTGCATCTCAATAAATTAGAATGTCGTGGAAAAGTTCATTTATTTCAGTAATTCAACTCAAATTGTGAAACTCGTGTATTAAATAAATTCAGTGCACACAGACTGAAGTAGTTTAAGTCTTTGGTTCTTTTAATTGTGATGATTTTGGCTCACATTTAACAAAAACCCAAAAATTTTAAATACAACAATCAACACATTTCTATATTACACATTTCTTATATCACATTTGTGATAAAGTTTAGTGCATATATGTGATATTTTGACAAGATACAAGATCTAATGCAATAATCAAATCAATAATCAAACAAGAAAGATTATTTTCATTATCAATTTTATCGACTGGCTGTTACTTGCATTACTAATTTATATATGTTTAGGTGATTGTGAGGGTGATCTTGATTGTTCTGCATTTGCTTCAACATCAGTCATTTATGACACTCAGAAGACCCAAATGACTCACAAATTTAACTGCAAGCCAAAAAAATAAAACAATCCAAACTAACCTAACTCAATGCACTTGTTTTTTATTACACAATGTAAACCGTCTCTTACCAGGAAGTGTTTTAGGCCCAGTCGCCATGTTCATGGTATCTGAATACAGACTGATTACAAGAAGACCAAGAAAATGGTTTCTGGAAAATAAGTATGATTCATAAATACATACAGTCTTATGTTTGTAATGATATATAATGTAAACAAATCACCACATTTGTGTAAAACACACTGTTGCAGGAAATATGAACTCACCAGGTGTCAAACTGTTTTTCAAAGTTGTTCAGTTTTTCTTTCACTTTTGGTTATATAATGAAAAATGCTCCACCCTTCTGCAGTTGCATCATCTTATCACCTGTAGAGGAGGTCAGGGGCGTAGCCATCATTTCAGAAGTGAGGGGGACAGAAATTTTTATATATATATATATATATATATATATATATATATATATATAAGTGATTTATTATTATTATTATTATTATTATTAGGGGGCGGAGCCCGCGTCAGCTTTCTGTCATTCAGCGAAGCGCTCTGTGTATGTCAGTCATATTTATTGTTGTCTGTCATTGTGAGAAAATTGTGTCATTGTGAGAAAAGTCTAATAAGCAGCTATGTCTAAGGCTCACGCTAAGACAAAGCATGCAAAGGGCGAGTGCAAGCCACGTTATAGGTTGTGTGTTCCTCCCTGCCCACGTTACATCACGAGTGGGGATACACACAGCCTGTGCGTGGTTTGCTTGGGAGCGAAGCATGCAGAGTCGGCTCTTGAGGGGGCCGGCTGCCCGCATTGCGAGCGCCTCCCACTGCGTATGCTTCGCTCCCGGAGGGCTCTCTTTGAGGAGGGAGCCTTCGCCAGCGTTCCTCCCGGTGCTGGCCCCGCTTCCGTCGAGTCAGAGCGTGGGTCGTGGGCCGTAGGTCGTGGGCCAGGCCTTTTTCGGCCCGCCTATTCATCCCTGCCTCAGATTATTATGGAAATGTGGCAGGGCTAACTGAGCGTGGCTATAAGGCGATGCCCCGGGTTGAACAGACGCTAGCTAGCTATCTGTCCCCGGGCATGGCATCGTCATTAAAGGCTCCGGCACTGCCCTCCAAGCCGCTGCGTACGACATCAGCGCTGGTGGGCAAGGGGTACGCGGCAGCGGGTCAGGCCGGTGCGTGTCTGCACACAATGTCTGTGTTACAGGCGTACCAGGCCGACCTGCTTAAAGAGCTGGATGAGGGCGAGGAGCTTAGCTCTGATAATATCGCAGAGTTAAGGAGAACCGCTGATCTCTCTCTCCGTGCCACCAAAGAGACCGCCCGCGCCATTGGGCGGTCCATGGCAGCTATGGTGGCAGCAGAGAGGCATTTGTGGTTGACCCTGTCTGATATGAAAGAGAAAGACAGGGTCTTCCTCCTCAACGCCCTGCTTGCGCCTTCTGGCCTGTTCGGCGATGCTGTCAATTCAGTCGTCAACAGGGACCAGGAGGCTCGTAAACAAGCGGCGGTGTTTCAGCGGTTCCTCCCTCACCGTATTTCAGCTCCGGGGGCTGCTGGGCGGCAGCAGTCCCCACCGCGTACCAGCTCCTCACATAGGGAGACGCAAAAACAGAGCGTTGCCGCCCGTGTTCCCCCGCGTCGGGACCGGAGGCAGAAGCAGCGCTCTGGGTTGGGGGCCTCGAAGCCTAAGCCGGATCTGCGGACCGTCCTTCAGGCGAAGAGGTCCTAGACCAAACGGTCCTTACTATTTGAGTGTAGGACTAGCGAGGGCAGGCCCTTCTGGGGCAGAGAGGGTCACACCGCATTACACGGTGCCCATCTCCCCCCAGTGCCCTCGGGAGATCGTTCTGCCAACCCTGCCGGTGTTCCAGGGCGCAGCGGTCTCCAGCGAGCATATCTGTCAGTTACCGCCCGGCAACGTAGCGGCACTGAGAGGCTCGCGGCCTCTGCGGAGGTCCCCAGAGCAGCTAGTTCGGTCGTCCCCTGTCGGCGTGCAGACGCTTCAAGGCACCGAACTAGCCGTTCTGGGCACACCAGAAATCAGTCTCGAGAGACTGATTCCCTTAGTAGATTATTTAGCAGCGTGGAAGCTACTGCCAAATGTATCTCAATGGGTCCTGCGTACTGTAGAAAGAGGCTACGGAATCCAGTTCGGTTCTCGTCCGCCTCGATTCAACGGGGTCACCCCCACGCTAGTGGGTCCCGAGCAGGCTCTGGTATTAGAACAAGAAGTAGTTACTCTCTTAAGGAAGGAGGCCATCGAGGTGGTCCCTCCGCACAAGATAGACTCCGGGTTCTACAGCCGTTACTTCATTGTTCCGAAGAAGGATGGGGGGCTGCGTCCCATTTCAGTTCGGTTCTCGTCCTCCTTGATTCAACGGGGTCACCCCCACACTAGTGGGTCCCGAGCAGGCTCTGGTATTAGATCAAGAAGTAGTTACTCTCTTAAGGAAGGAGGCCATCGAGGTGGTCCCTCCGCGCGAGACAGACTCCGGGTTCTACAGCCGGTACTTCATTGTACCGAAGAAGGATGGGGGGTTGCGTCCGATTTTAGATCTGCGTCAGTTGAATCACTCAGTCATGCGACTAAAGTTCAAGATGCTCACTATCAAACAGGACGTGTCTCAGATCAGGTCCGAGGACTGGTTTGTCACGATCGATCTGAAAGACGCGTATTTCCATATCTCCATCCTTCCTCATCACAGGAAGTTCCTGAGGTTCGTTTTTGGGGGCAAAGCGTACCAATATCGTGTTCTTCCTTTCGGCCTTGCACTCTCACCCCGTACTTGCGGTCTGTGGAGTGGTCGCCATCTGACTTGGCATATCATATCATATGAGATGCTGGCCGTATTTCAAGCATTGAAACACTTTCTCCCAGACCTGAGAGGTCACCATGTGTTGGTGCGCACCGACAACACAGCGGTGGTCTCATACATAAACCACCAGGGAGGTCTGCGCTCACGTTGTTTATACAAATTGGCACACCAGATCCTTGTGTGGTCCCAGGAGAGACTCCTCTCGCTGAGAGCAGTGCACATTCCTGGGCATCTCAATGTGGTAGCAGACATCCTGTCGAGGAAGGGGCCGAGGCCCGGGGAATGGATGCTTCACCCCGTTGTTTATACAAATTGGCACACCAGATCCTTGTGTGGTCCCAGGAGAGACTCCTCTCGCTGAGAGCAATGCACATTCCTGGGCATCTCAATGTGGTAGCAGACATCCTGTCGAGGCAGGGGCCGAGGCCCGGGGAATGGACGCTTCACCCAGAGGTGGTCAAGCAGATATGGAGTATTTTTGGCCAGGCTCAGGTGGACTTGTTTACGACTCAGAAGACATCGCAATGTCCCCTCTGGTGTCAGTGGGTTGAGCACTTCAAGGAGGTCCTAAACCAGCCAGCACCAACCACAGCATTCGATCCCAGCCTTCTAAACCCTATATCCGATCTGCCAGTAAACCTTGACACGATCACAGCAGCTGAGACAAAAAATGTGATCCGGGCACTCAAGAATGGCAAGGCTGCAGGCTTGGACGAGATCCCGCCTTAACTACTTAAATCTGGTGACCAGTGCCTTGTCGATGCCCTGACAGATTTGCTCAATGCATGGAAACGAGGTATGATCATCACGCTCCCAAAAAAAGGTGATCTCTCCAAGTGTGATAACTGGTGGGGTATTACCCTTCTATCAGTACCTATTTTATATTGTCCTTCTAACGGCAAGCGAAAACAAGGATGCGCAAAAATTACCTGCCGAAGAACTTTTATGGAAGATCTGCGAGCATTCGACATTTCCATGGGACGAGGCTGAAGTCACGGCCGCATATCGAAGCCGTTGGAGAACGCTTGTCTCCCTATGTGCCGAACGGCGCCGGTGAAAGTAAGGTTAAGGCAAGGTATATACAGTATGCCTTATTTACCAGTTGCTGTCTGTGTCCTTAATGTCAATCAAAAAAAAAGTGTCAAGAGAGAAAATCACTCACTGCTCTTTACTGAATTAATTTAGTACTTTTAACAAGAATTGATCTATATTTAATTTATACAGTGACAACTATGCAGTGCTATTTTACACTTGATTATTCTGTTTCCACACCTGAACACCTACAAACTTGAAAGAAGTTAAATCATTGTTTAATTTGTATCTTTGTTCTATATACTGTATTTATTTGTGCTAGCCTATTTACACAACTTCAAACAGGGCCCACCTGCACCTGGCCCCCGCAACCACCAGCTACAGTCCTGAATGTACTTCATCAAACTATTTATAATAGCAGCACAAACTCCTCTCCATTATCACCCACTTACTCTCTTCTGCATATCTTTGCAAACTCCAGGTGGAGAGTTTAAGAAGTCTATTTTATGATGAATGACAGGACTGGAAGAGTCCGCATATCAAAGGGTGACACTTTCTACAGGGAAGAATAACATCAGGGTACGAACAGAAAATTCATGATCAAAAACGCTAAAAGAATGATACAGTGACAATAACATGACAACACTGATCCCTAGTGGCTGCATAGGAAAATCAGTGAACATCACATAGAAACAGTACTGTTGTACTCCATGGAACATGACTTTGTGTTAGGGTTAGGAGTTAATGAAATTACTTATTGGAATAAAATGAAAATGTACTTAAAATCACTTCCTAGTGCATAATCTTTACACATTTCCAGTTTACCCACTCTTGCCAAATTACCAAGTGAACCAGGACTTTTATTGTAGCCTATAGACGTAGGTTAATTTGAACCCAGATGTCACCTAATGTTTAATCAGTTATGTATAATGGTTCTTTATAACTGGCAAATGTTCACAGCATTTCTTTCTTTATTTTACTTGTATTCTACACAGCATGAATCTCTTCATTCTCTCTGTAGTCTCTCATGATCTCCTTTGCGTTCTGCCCACATTCTTCTGTTTACTCTAAGAGCAGTTTATCTTTCCCTGTGTTGCCTTCAGGTCTTCGTGGCAAGCCTATTTTTGTTGTCAAAGTCAAAATTGTCATGCTTTCCAGTTGGAGAAGAGTTATAACTATCACAGATATGTGAAAGCATGCTTTAATAGCACTTGTACTGTAGTGAAATACATTCATATTATATATTGGTTGCCAACACAATTATTAATCAGAATACAGCTTTTGACTGGCTGTCAATGGAAAATGGGCCATCAAAGGTGTATTGGTTTCGAAACTGAGTGAGAGTTTTCCCGGCAAAGGTTTGTAAGGATGAACACATCCAACAAATAAAATAATGGAAAAAATGCTTTAATATGATAATAAATTAATACAGTGACAAATTAAAGGACATTAAGGCCCTAGAATATTTCTTAGATCTCATTAAAGCAACAGGGACTTCCATTAGGTGTGAATGCATTCATGTGGAATCACTCAGAGAGCAGGTGGAGGCTTACTCATTTCATTGAACCTGTTTTCTTTTCTTTCTTTTTTTTAACAATTATCTAATTTCAACAAAATTACAAGAGTGTGTATATTTAGGAAAATAACTGGAAGTGTCAGCATATGACATCTCAAAAAAAAATTGCATATGTGCAGTATTAATCAGAACATTTCATCACATTGCTGAATAAAACACACAAAAAGACAACAGACTTGACAAGAAAGGATGGTTAAAATATTCAGTAAGATTTTGATATATAAAAAATGAAATACAAATGAGTTCGTATGCAGGCTAATCACATCACAAAACACTCTCAGCATCATCGTGGCAAATAGTACATAAACAGTCAACTAAACTGATGATGTGAAATGCATACACGCCTGTTTAATGCTTTAAAGGAATGTATTGAGACAAATACTTTAATATATGAACTATAAGTCAAGGATTATTAGTTCTTATTCCTAAAACCAAAGACAGCAGATCACTTTAAAATGTTCACATTTAAAGTAACTATTTACATCAACATTCCAGTTTTATACGTTTAGATGAATCATACATCAACTTCACAGACTGTTCAAAAGTCATTATGATCCATGCTTATAGATTTGCTTCAGGTTGTTCAGAATTTCATAAAATGTCAGTACATTATCAGTTTTGATGCACTGACTGAAATCAAGACTGAAACAAAACAAACAAAACAAACTCACTGACATTCATTTATTAGTTCTTGAGCTTCCTGTTAGACTGACTTTTGTGTTTCATTGGAATGACAAAGGTTTTATCTCCTGTAGAACACGTCACTTTCACATTACTTATAAATCGAATAATCCTTTTAGCTAATGAAAGTAACATTTGAGCTTTAGCAATAAAATGACACTTGAATTTTTGAAAGACTTCTTTAGCTTTCTTCCACATTCTCTTAATATTTCCTCTCCTTCCTCATCATGTCTTGATTATACTGAAACATCTCATTTGTGTAGTACCCTCCATTCTGCTCTATCATTGTGTCAATCTTCTTCAGCAGATCATTCACCTGCTTTCTGTTTCTTATGTCTTTATTGTTCATTATGTGGTATCTTCCTCCACACTGCTGAACAAAACTACTAAGCGTTTCATTCTCTCTGATGAGATTGTCCACACTCTTTCCCTCTAACTGATCACTGTGGGTGCATATAGGGATTATGTACTTTGCTACTTCTTTTCCATAAATTCTTTCAATATTTTTAATGTCATTTTCATCTTCCTGTTTGAATCTCCCTGTAAGTGAGACATCTGATCTATGAATTTCACACTGTTTTGTTACTGAGCTAAAGCTGCGCTCAGATTTAAACAGATTTTTTCTCAGTATGGTGTTCCCTGTTGCACTCTTTCCAGAGCCGGTCTTCCCCAGAAGTAGTAACCTTCTCTCATTGGTGCTGATTTCATGCTCCGCTGGTGACTTTCTCTGTAGAAAAGCTTCTGTGTCTGGAGCTGTTCAGCAAAGGAAAAGAAGAAAATAATCCTGGTAAAATTAGCTACTGTAGCTGCTGCTTTCTCTCATAATAGGATTTATGAATAAATTAATTTCACTAACAGAGTTTATATGCTTTTATGCTAAAGGCCAGGTTTGAAAATGTCCATAAACAGAAGCAATAACACTAAGCAATTATTTAACTTCATTTTCATTTCATTTATTTATTTAACCAGAAAGAGACTCACTGAGATTAAAATCTCTTTTCCAGGAAAATGGTGTCCTGGTCAAGATAGGCAGCCGAGTTTGCATATACAAATAAACAACGTAGTTACATCATACATTACAAAACCAACATATAACCAGTTAAAAACAATTACACACTATTAAGTTGCTCTCAAGATTACATAATAAAGACTTAAAATAATTATAAGACACCAAGTTTTGTAACTTCATCTCCTTTTGAAGAAGATTCCAATCTGAGGCTGCAGCATATTTAAAAGAGGTTTTACCAAGCTCAGTTCTGACAAAAGGTGTACAGAAATTGTAAATTGATTGAGAACGCAATGAATGATTTCCAATTAAAGTCCTTTGTATAAAACAACAGAGATACTTACTTAATAACCCAAAATTGCCTTATATATCAACAAATGCCAGTGCATTTTTCTCCGTATTCTCAAGGAAGGCCATGCAACTCTTTCATATAAATCACAATGATGAGTTGAAAATTTACAATCAGTAATAAATCTCAGCACTACTTAACACTACTTATATGTCTGAGGCTGAACATTTCTAATGGCTTCAATCAGTTTTTTCACTTCATAATGTTCAGGATGTTGTGTGACATTGTTAAAGACAAAGTATCTGTTGTCAAATGTCTGGACAACTTTTTTGAGATCCTCTGATTCTTCTATTAAATCCTCTATGGTTTGACCTCCTCTCTCCAGCTCATCTCCTCGGGTGAAAATGATCCAGGTGTGCTTTGAGCCAGTCTGTCAAATAATCTTTGATCATCTCAATAGTGCTTTTCTCTTCTGCAGTGAATCTGTCAAGTCTGATCACCAGCAGAATCACAAGCGGGTCTGGTGTATCTAACTCTGGAAGCCTCTGATATCTCGTAAACATCTCTTCAGGGCTCATCTCATTTTCTGGGTCAAATAATCCTGGTGTGTCATAAATTGTAAGATTCACTCCATCTTTGGTAATTCTTTCATATTTAACTTCTTGTGTTACAGTTTTAAAACTTAACTTTGAAACGAAAGCTTTTCTTCCCAGGATGGTGTTTCCAGTAGCACTTTTCCCGACTCCGGTTTTTCCCAGTAAGACAATATTATAATGCAGAGCAGAGGAAGACTTCTCTTGACCCCCGTCCATAGCCATCTTTTAGAATGATCTACAGATGTGGGTGGAAGTACATCACATTCAGTCAGTTATGTAAAACAAATTCAGCATTTTCTAAAAATATAAATTTTGTCAAACCATTACAAGTACATTTTGACTAAATATAATAATTTGCTCTGCTGAAAACATTTAGAATGGGTTGGGGCTCAATGGCAATTAATAATAAACAAAATACGCCAGATATCAAGTAGGCCTATTGCTGCTGTGGTTTTATTTTAGTTTTCATTTGAGATGTATCTTCGGCATATTAAGTTTGATACGGTCGCTTTTATAGCGCAATACTGTTAATTTTAGTTTCGATATTCTCTGGATAATCGCTTAAGGGACCGTCAGCAAATTCCAGCCACAGTGCAAAAAAGCGTAAACTATGTCCAATCATTCATTCAAATAAATTATTTTTATAAACGTTGTAGTAAAAGCTAGTGGGTACGGAGCCCGGGAAGTGTTGGGGGGTTTTGCAATTCTGGTAACACTTTAGAATAATGGTCCGTTGTTAACAAGTAACTATGCAGGAAGTAATAGGTAGTACTACATTAACACTTAACTTAATACTATTAACTAATAGAGAAGCAAGATTAACTAAGCAGTAAGTAGTAGCAAATTTAGGACAAAGGTAGTTCCTTATTAGATATTTGATAATTATTAAATAAAAATATCCTCATTGAGAACTACTTGCAAACTATGACCAGTTAATAAAGAATAACCAATTAATTACTAATCACAACAGTAATGTCTTAAAAGTTAAAAATTGGGTTCTTTGAAACTAATTTATGAATATGATATCCCCCAAACAAGTCGGCTACAGGTTGAAATTGTGACTCTTACCAAAGGATGGATGTTCTCTGTTTATTTCAAACAAAAACTTAATGAAGGCATCGACTGCATTTATATTGTGTTAAGCACAAAACCGCATATTCCAGATTACAGTGTCTGGTAAAATATCACTAGTGCCTCGCACAAATGTATGTGTCAGATATAAAGTATGTTAAATAGGCTAACTTATTAAATTACTTAGTAATTACTCAGTGGTTAAGGTGTTTTTCACTTTAAAATAATGGTCCAGATCACTAGTTCCTGCAGGCTGACAAGGTAACGCTTGAGTAATTAGTGAGAGGCTAATGCAGGGTTCCTCAATTAGTTTTCGCCGAGGGCCGAATTCTGCCAACAATACCAAGCCAAGGGCCACATTATTATTATTATTATTACAATTATTATATTATTGTTGCTTTTTTTTTTTATAATCACAAGATGGTCACAAGATGAATATTCAGATTTTTTTCCCCAGTAGTTTGCTTTATTCAAACAATTATGAACATTTTTGCATTTAGATACAGACGAACTTTGCCTGTTGAATATTAAAAACAAATGAACAAACAAAAAATCTGGATCTCCATGTCTGCCATGCAAATCAACTGTTCCTGCTCATCTCCAGACTGGATCTCTTCTCTCCATATATAGGGCCTTACGGAGCCCCTAAAGGGACATGGTGGTGGGAAAAAAATTCGAGGTGGGAGGAAATTTTTTTTTGCGTTCCCTCGAGAAACTTTGCGTTCCCTCGCAAAACTTTTGCGTTCTCTCACAAAAGATATTTGCGTTTTGCGAGAGAACGCAAAAGTTTTGCGAGAGAACGCAAAATATCTTTGCGAGAGAACGCAAAAG
>NW_015654514.1:16252-18566 GCF_001515625.1 Sinocyclocheilus rhinocerous
TTTTTTTCTAATTTCATTTAACATTTTCATTTCATTGACTATTTTATTAAACACGGACCTTTATAATATTATTAAAAAGGCTTATTTTTGCCATTGTAGGCTCATTTTGTAAATGTAAGCTATTAATTTAAATTATAGACAAGCTCAAACTGGGTGCTTAATTGGCCACATTTACAAAATCAGGTGATTAGTTTTTGCCCTGATATGCAAATGTCTCTTTATGTATAGAGACAAAAGAATAAGGTTAATCACCGTCTGTCGCGTCAGTTTATCGTGATCGTGTATATTTGCATAAATACTAATGAATACACCACAAACATATCTACAGCTTTTTATTTCCCATCAAACACAAAACAAGCAAATAGTGTTCTAAAATCATATCTAAATTCATTAAATTGTTAGTCTATGTCAGTAACCCTTGTTTTTGTTTAATGTGTTGTTTTATAGATGTTTTGACGTTTTAAATATAGTTTGGCGGTTTTTTGGTGATCTGCCGTTGATCCCGCCTCGCGGCGATGACGTCATCACTAGCGCGCGCTCACTCAGTCCTTATTTAATTGTTAAATACACTTTACACAGTATGTTTATGCAACAAATACGAGCTCGTTTCTGCCGTGTTATCATCTAGTACAGCACTGTTTGTGTGTTTGCTGACTTAAACACTTAGAACAACATTTGAGGAAAACGTTAAATTGAGACATGAGTGATTTAGTGTTTTTGTATATCTGAATGTCTCGTGATTTGTGAGGGGAATGAGCACGAACCAATATAAAATTTTGCTGCTGCTATTTTTTTAAACGTTATTCCTCTTTTGAGATTTATCTTTCGCATTTTGCATGGTTAAAATTGAGAACAGGTCCTGCTAAATACATTATATAATTAGTCTGTATAATGAGCCACGTGGGATATCTTAAATCTATACAGAAATATGAAGAGATATAGCTATACACTGGAAACATTACATTTTTGCTTTGTGGTACTCTTTTTGTTCAAATAAGATTTTATGATCACTGTCAATTACTGCACACATAAAACTATAACATGTTATTAATTTTATCACTTTAATTGCTCTGAATGTAGTTGTTAGAAAATCAAACTATATTTAGATGTGCTCTAGTGTAGTTATATGACTCTAATTGTTAACGAATATGGGTGTCATCAAATGTCTGTGTTTATGCTTTAATTTTTCATTCTTACTGTTATTTACATTTGGAAGAATTTACATTGTATTCTGTTCTATATTTCTAGACAGATATATTTTTATATGTTAATACTGGGGCAGAATAAAAAAAATATGGTTGGTGATTAGGGCTGCACGATAAATCGCATGCGATATTTAAAGTGCATCTAGTCAGAAAGCCGGTTCTGTAATCAGCGGTAAATCTCCATCACCTGCGGGCTTTCACATTGAGCAGCATTAGTTTAAAAACGCTTTAGAAAACTGATTCGGGCCGAGTAGCAAAACAAATTTGTAGTCAATCAGCAGTAAGGATCTACTCATGATGTGGAGGAGAGAGCGTTCAGTGCACAGGATGGACATTAGCCGAGCCAAGCGACAGAAAGATAGACGTGGCTGATAAAAAAACAAAAGAGGAAAACGTCAGCAGAACAAAAGAAGGCTTAAGGCAAGAAGTAGGACCCGTGTAAATATCGGATCAGCTATCAGCAATTCACCAATAAATGCTGGGATATCTCCATCAGTTTACAAGTGAAGACGAACATCAAATCATCAGGAAGAGCTGAAATCTGCAAATACTGAGTTTATTAAAGAGGACAGAGAGAAGATGAGAGATCCAGAACCCTGCAGAATCAAACACACTGAAGATACTGAAGAACTAACAGGTTGGTGATTATTTTTCAATCATATTTATGTTAGATAATTGCACAGTTGATCAAACATATTTAATAGTTCTCCCTATAGAAACATGTGATTTGTGATTATAATGTTTTAAAAAGAATAATTTGAAGATCAGTGTACATCATTCATGGAACGTTTCAGAGACATATAATTTATTAAAAAAACGCATCAAAATTACCAAAAATTTGTATAACAATTGTCTACTTTACTTTGTTACATCAGGGTTCATCAGGGTTTCAGAGAGTTACTGAAAATGAACTGTTTTTACTTTTATTTCAGAGTTGATTGAAGAAAACAAGGAGAAAGAAGAATTTAGTGACGCTGAGGAGAAAAACCATGTTAAAACTGGAGATAAACCTTTGAGTTGCTCTCAAACCAAACAGAAAGATTTAAAGAAAAGAGCCAAGAAATATTTCACCTGCACTCAGTGTGGAAAGAGTTTGACAAACAAATATA
>NW_015654514.1:18634-20397 GCF_001515625.1 Sinocyclocheilus rhinocerous
CATCTGTTTACAGATACCCGGAAGTACTGGGCCAAACGGGAGAGGCAAGCCAAATACAACCCTCAAAGGTGAGGGGAGCACAGCCCGAGACAGCATTTACACAGGAAGGTTCTCGTAATGATATCCTGGTGATTGGGAAACCCCTCAGGGCGACCCAGATACAGTAGGACCAGTCAGGGTAGCATGAAAGCGTAACCCCAGCCCGGACGTCCAGGAAATTTTTGCAGTGACGCGCCGGGGGCCTGATGATCACGAAGGCTCCCGCAGAAGCCTGTGTTATGGCCGCATGATCCAGGAAGTATGAAGCCGAAACCCGGCTTTTCTTACCTTCTGGACATATATCGACGAGTAAAAATAAACACGTTTTATCAAGATTGCTCTTTTTCAGAAGGGGTTTAACAACTGCAGTTTTCAGGGAGTTTGGAAAAGGTTGACGATTTAAGGTGCTGTACTATTTCTTCCAAAATTTTGCTATCAATCTCTTCAAAAGCAGACATAGTATCTTCTTTTTGATATTGTGATCGAATCTGTCTAACCTCTGCATAACTTAGGGATGTGCTAATCGCCTTCCTGATGTTATTGATCTTCTCAGAAAAGAAGGAAGCAAACTCATTGCATTTGCTGTCAGAGAGCATTTCACTGGCAATCTGACTCGGGGGGTTTGTCAGTCTCTCAACAGTAGCAAAAAGAGTGCGAGTGTTGTTTAAGTTACTGTTTATAAGGTTTGAGAAGAATGACTGTCTAGCTTTGCCTAGTTCCACATCGAAAGCACGAAGGCTGTCTTTAAATATGCTATAGTGGATTTCAAGTTTAGTCTTCCGCCACATCCGTTCTGCTTTTCTGCATTGTCTTTTCATACTCTGAACTGCTGTTGATTTTCTCCAAGCTGATTTCTGTCTGCCAGACTTCTTACTGACTTTTATAGAGACGACGAAGAAGAAGTGCTGCTGCAGAGTTAGTGCGTCACAGAAAACGAAGAAGAAGAGCTGCTGTGCTGTAGCGTCCAATTTTCGGCATGTCTAGAACAGCAGTTCTCAATTCCAGTCTTCGTGTACCCCCGCTCTGCACATTTTGTATGTTTCTCTTATTGCTTCATACGTTTGTTATATTTGACTGTAAGTGCCCTGCGAAGTGGACATTACCGGATATTCCTCCATGATTCCAGTTTGAAGGGAGCGTATATGTTCCATACAAAGGGCATTTAAGTGTGCGAGACGTGAATTTAAATTGTATTTATTTACAGAGGTATATTATGTCCCACTTCACGCTTCTCTAGTAACGTTAAGTTTCGTTTGTGTGTGAAGACGCTGCAGGCAGTGGCGCAGCGCAAATCTGTAAATGAATATTCTACTATTCTACTTCAACGGATTTCCCCTGCTCAGGGAGTAGGGTGCAATGGACACTGTGTAGGGACCATGTCAATCGGAACACAGTTCATGCACGGAGCTCACTTCTAACGAGATGATCTGAATCAGGTGTGTTAACAAAGAGAGACGTGCAAAACATGCAAAGTGGGGGTACGCGAGGACTGAGAACTGCTGGTCTAGAACAATTCTTACAAGTACAACACGACGTAGCTGAGCGCCGCGGACAGACGCCACCGGTGTGCCTACACTCATAGAAAATAAAGTATTTGAATTTTAAAGACGTGGCGCGACGCTGTGCTTCTCGTCCGGTGCGCGACCGCCTGAAACGCTGTTTTTTTTCACCTACGTGCCCAAACGTCTTTGTTTGGGCTTCCGAAAGCGGATGATGTCAGGAAA
>NW_015654514.1:25065-25384 GCF_001515625.1 Sinocyclocheilus rhinocerous
CTGGAATTGAGAACCGCTGGTCTAGAACAATTCTTACAAGTACAACACGACGTAGCTGGGCGCCGCGGACAGACGCCACCGGTGTGCCTACACTCATAGAAAATAATGTATTTGAATTTTAAAGACGTGACGCGATGCTTCTCGTCCGGTGTGCAACCGCCTGAAACCCTGTTTTTTTCACCTCCGTGCCCAAACATCTTTGTTTGGGCTTCCGAAAGCGGATGATGTCAGGAAACAGTGGTTGCAATTTATTTTTTAACTCTGTTCCTGAGCATTATAACCCCAATTTGCTATTGTGTGCTGCGCATTTTACTGAGGA
>NW_015654514.1:25505-26929 GCF_001515625.1 Sinocyclocheilus rhinocerous
CGTGGATTTAAGCGTACACACACTCTAAGATCAAATCTGAGCGTACACACGCTTTATAAATGAGGCCCCAGAACTGAACCACGGAGCAATGGAAGAAGGTGGCCTGGTCTGATGAATCATGTTTTCTCTTACATCATGTGGATGGCTGGGTGTCCACTTACCTGGAGAACACATGGCACCCGGATGCACTTTGGGAAGGCGGCAAGCCGGCGGAGACAGTGTGATGCTTTGGGAAACCTTGGGTCCTGCCATCCATGTGGATGTCACTTTGACACGTACCACATAAGCATTGTTGCAGACCATGTGCACTTACATAGAAATGGTATTCCCTGGTGGCTGTGGCCTCATTCAGAAGGATAACGCACCCTGCCACAAAGCAAAAATGGTTCAGGAATGGTTTGAGGAGCACAATTGGCCTGCGATGTCCCCAGATCTCAATCCAATCGAGCATCTGTGGGATGTGCTGAACAAACAAGTCCGATCCATGGAAGCCCCACCTCGCAACTTACAGGATTGAAAGGATCTGCTGCTAACATCTTGTCTCGACGGGTCAGGGCTGTTTTGGCAGCAAAAGGGGGACCAAGACAATATTAGGAAGGTGCTCATAATGTTATGCCTGATCGGTGTGTATGAGTATTATGGCATGACATTGTGAAATGTTAGCAACTAAAATGAATGAAAAACCTTCACTATTTGTCATTATTTGACACTGTGTCCAGTACTGGTGTGTTGCTGTGTTTCACAAGGTTTATTACAGATTATGTCATGATGTTCAGTGTCGTACTGAATATTCTCGTTAGTTCGTTCAGATAATGTGTAGCTGCAGCCGTGCTCTCACCAAAACCTCTTATACACTGCATTTACCATATGATAATTAATAAGAAATACCAAACAAGTATTAATAAAGGTGCTGACGACTGATGCTTGAGAGACACAAACTTTAATCACATTGATTAATCACACTCTGATTTTCCTGTTTTTTCAGGACTTTTCTGTTTTTACAGTCTCTTTCACCTAGATATACTATAGAGACTGTGTGTGTTATAATTACTGAAGCTGTCTACACTGCACAATCAATCTCTTTTCTGCAGTTTGTTGTTTATGCTGATGAGTGAGTTTGTGGATTCAGTCAGTGAGAGTACACTAAACAACTCCGGCGTTCTCCACAGTGACGAATCAAAACACCTCTGCAATCGACACCTTTCATTTATTTCACTTTACACATTTCATATGACAGCTTCTTATACCAATACTACAAAATATCACCTAAATGAAATCAAGGTCTTTATGTTCTTAAATTTCCAGGTACTAATGAGAAACCCCTTCAGATGATTCAGTACATGCAGGGAATGCAGGGAACTGTTCAGTGATTCGTGAACAAATGCACACCGTTTTGCAGGCTTCTTTGTTCAAGACCTTGAACA
>NW_015654514.1:32365-33074 GCF_001515625.1 Sinocyclocheilus rhinocerous
ACCCTGCCACAAAGCAAAAATGGTTCAGGAATGGTTTGAGGAGCACAACTAGTTTGAGGTGTTGACTCAGCCTCCAAATTCCCCAGATAGCTACTAAAATGAATGAAAAAATTCATTATTTGACACAGTGTCCAGTACTGGTGTGTTGCTGTTTCACAAGGTTTATTACAGATTATGTCATGATGTTCAGTGTCGTACTGAATATTCTCGTTAGTTCGTTCAGATAATGTGGAGCTGCAGCCGTGCTCTCACCAAAACCTCTTATACACTGCATTTACCATATGATAATTAATAAGAAATACCAAACAAGTATTAATAAAGGTGCTGACGACTGATGCTTGAGAGACACAAACTTTAATCACATTGATTAATCACACTCTGATTTTCCTGTTTTTTCAGGACTTTTCTGTTTTTACAGTCTCTTTCACCTAGATATACTATAGAGACTGTGTGTGTTATAATTACTGAAGCTGTCTACACTGCACAATCAATCTCTTTTCTGCAGTTTGTTGTTTATGCTGATGAGTGAGTTTGTGGATTCAGTCAGTGAGAGTACACTAAACAACTCCGGCGTTCTCCACAGTGACGAATCAAAACACCTCTGCAATCGACACCTTTCATTTATTTCACTTTACACATTTCATATGACAGCTTCTTATACCAATACTACAAAATATCACCTAAATGAAATCAAATGTATTCCTGTGGA
>NW_015654515.1:0-2274 GCF_001515625.1 Sinocyclocheilus rhinocerous
GTTTCATGTTTGGCTCCACAGTTTAAATGGTTCTGTTTGAAGACATAAATCCTACACGTGTCAACAGGACCTCATGGTCAACCAAATCAAAGGCAGCACTCAGATCTAATAAAACTAAGGCCATGAATTTCCCAGAATCAGTTTCTGTAAAAATATCACTTGAGACTCAAGGGCAGATTCAGTACTGTGTAAAGCTTTGAAGCCAGATTGAAACATCTCATGAACAGAACTAACAGCCAAATAAGATTGTAATTGAGTCAATACAACTTTCGCAAGGATCTTTGAGATAAAGGGTAGATTAGAAATTGGATAAAAAATGTAAAGAGAAGAATGATCCAGGTTTGATTTTTTTTTTTTTTAAGATATGGCATCACCACAGCACATTTAAGTCTGTTAGGGAAGGAACCAGTAGACAAACATTTGTTAATAACAAATAACAGATCAGGACCAACTGTGTCCATGATTTGTCTAAGGAAAAGAGATGGAGTAATATCCTGAGGACAGTTAGTTGGTTTTAGGTGTCCAACAATTTCATTACATGAGGTCAAATCAATAGGTTCAAACTCAGACCAGGTAGAAGAACATAATGAAACATTATGCAGAATGTATACTGAGTTAGACAGCTGCGATCTTAATTGTGTGATCTTCTCAAAAAACTTTCCAAAACCATTACAGAGAGAAGTAGAGGGCTCTAGAAAAGAATGCACAGAGGGATTTAAGACAGAGTTCATTGTAGAAAAAAGAACTTGAGGTTTGTGACAATTGTTTGTGATAAGTTCAGACAAATATTGCATTTTGCAGCCTTTGCAGCTTTCTTTAACATGTTATAGGAGTTCCTCAAAATCTGCAATCTGTCCTTCTTCCATTTGCGTTCAACCTGTTTACAAGTCCATCTCGGAGTATGTGTAGTTTCAGTAGTGACACTCTCTGCAGAACCTTATAAATAATAAAGTCCTTATTATGGTGAGGAGGAGGATATATTAGAGCTGTAGTGAAGGGGTTTACTAAGGCTAACTGTAAAAGTTGCACCTCAAAACTGTTGTATGAGCCAGTAGATAGAGAACGACAGTGAAAAGTATGTTTAAAAACAGTAGCAAGGCCACCCCTGCGGCCCGACATATGACTACACTGGATGTGGAACAGATTGACATGACAAATCGCTGAGAGTAAACGTCCCGATGTATTTCTGACGTGCTCCAAGTGCTGGCGCTGCTTCTGACATGAAAGATAAATGGATTTGCGACGCCACAATGTTCGTGACTGGTGTACATCTGATGTTAGGATCACAAGGAAGGCAATGCAAAGATTTTTCACAGCTTACACTACACAGCATTGTTGATGGAGCAATCCTGTGTTTCTCTCTCTTAGTATTTCCTCTCCTCCTATTACATGTGTGAATCAGTGGTCAGGGCTAAAGAGGTAATAATATAGAAACAGGCGTTGATCTTCAGCAGACTATCATAATGTGACATTCCAAAACGAGTCATTTTCTGAGTTTGGTTTCAATAAAAGCTGTTTTTAAACTAAGAGGAAAGTTTTGAGTTCTGAAACTTACAGGATGTTTTTATAGTACGTTGACCTGTTACATGTCAAAAGATCAAGGGAAATGTAATTTCTCAGTTCATGACCCCTTTCAGTAACTGTAAGCTAAAGGTTCTCATTATTAAAATCAAAAGTTGTGCTTGTTAACATTAGTTAATGCTCTGTGAATTAACATAACCTAACAGTGAACAGCTCTATTTTCATTAACTAACATTGTCAAAGATTAATAAATACTGTAATGTATTGTTCTTTTTTCTTTGTTAATACATTAACTAACATTAACTAATGGAACCTTATTGTGAAGTGTTACCATACTTTGTATCTGTAAATTGTCCCTCTCATGTTCATAATTTTAGGCTGCGTGATTGTGGTCTAACAGAGGAAAGCTGTTCAGCTCTCGCTACAGTCCTGAGATCAAACTCCAGTCTGAAAGAGCTTGACATGAGCAACAATAATCTGCAGGATTCAGGAGTGAAGAAACTCCAGAACGGATTAGAAAATAAAAAATGCACATTGGAGAAACTCAGGTGAATGTAATGAACCATTGTTTGGTTTTAATAATAACATTCTCTTTTGATCAAAATGAAAATATTACTGTAGTAATCTAAAAAAAGGAAAATTTACCTTTATTCTACACCGCTCTGTCCCTTCTCCCATAAACGCGCCGATCATTTATATCATAGAAAGTATGCCTAATGGAAACGCGTCAATTTCGCAAAAACGCCCATATAT
>NW_015654516.1:0-412 GCF_001515625.1 Sinocyclocheilus rhinocerous
GAACTCATTTAGGCTTTTTAAAGCCTTTTTATGATCTTGTCAGCTCCAACGTATATTATAAGATAGCACACTGAATGTAAACTACTTCTGAAACTCTAAAAGAGTCCTAGCTACTACCTTTGTGAATAAATACACCAGGAAACTGAAGGAAACTAGTATAGCTTGTATAGTGTAGTTTATATTTTTGCATTTTTTAAAAGTCATGAATCCAGACTTTATTAAATGTTGTTTTGTTTTTATCCACTCCTCTTTAAAGACCTTACAAAATCATTAAACCGATTCATGTCTGTTAGCTCTGAGGTTATTTGACTAATGAGCTTCATAGATTTTTAATGTTTATGAAAGTCTCTTCTGCTCACCAAAGCTGCAATTTTTTAAATCAAAAATACAGTAAAAACAGTAATATTGTGAA
>NW_015654516.1:514-1023 GCF_001515625.1 Sinocyclocheilus rhinocerous
CTGTTTTCTATGTGAATATCTGTTCAAATGTAATTTATTTCTGTGATCAAAGCTGAATTTTCAGCATCATTACTCCAGTCTTCAGTGTCACATGATCTTCAGAAATCATTCTAATATGCTGATTTGCTGCTCAAGAAACATTTCTGATTATTATCAATGTTGAAAACAGTTGTGCTGCACAATATTTTTGTGGAAAGAAACCGTGATTTTATTTTTCAGGATTCACAGATGATTAGAAAGTTCAAAAGAACAGCATTGGTTTGAAATATAAATCTTTCGTTTCATTATAAATGTCTTTACTGGCACTTTTGATCAATTTAATGCGACCTCGATGAATAAAACTATTAATTTCTTTCTTTCAAAAAAAGAAAACAAGTGTTGTTTGATGTTTGCTTGGTTTGGAGCATTGTTGAATTGTGATGTAACAGTGGCATGAAAGCGCTGCTGGAGGGAGGAGATGTTTATTCAGTGCTCTGTAATCACAGCTGGAATTCTGTTATTCTGACCAC
>NW_015654517.1:0-3436 GCF_001515625.1 Sinocyclocheilus rhinocerous
ATATATATATATATATATATATATATATATATAAGGTGGCCCTGATTTTGGACTTTTCAAATCTTCTGCCCAGTCAACTTCCCTTCATGAGAAATGGAAAAACGTACATTTACAAATGCTGCTGATGAGAACTGATCTTTGAAAAATTGCGATCTAGATCGTGATGACAATCTGACATGTCCTTCAGCTGCAAAAAAGTGAAATTACTGTATCGGTGAAAAAAGTGAACTTGGAACAAAACTGAGATCTGATATTTTTGGTGATCCGACAAGTCCTTCAACCACAGTACTTTTGCGGGGACCTGGAAACAGATTTTGGTGCTCCGACAGTCTGCATTTATAATAATGAACTGCATTTGTTCTTCGGCCTTTGAGAAGTCCTTTGTACTTTTGGATAAGTGCAACACCTCTTTCTAGGTACCAGGACCTTCATTTAGGAAGTCCTGACAGAGATCAAGAATAACAAAGAAGTTGCAAGTGTTCTGCCATTTTTGTTGCCAAGTGTGGTAACCCATACTCATGCTCTGCATTTAACCCATCCAAGTGCACACACACACAGCAGTGAGTAGTGAACACACACACACACTCACACACAAACACCCAGAGCAGTGGCCAGCCATTTTTGCTGCAGCGCCCAGGGAGCAACTGGGGGTTCGGTGCCTAGCTCAAAGGCACCTCAGTCATGGTACTGAAGGTGAAATAGAGTGCTGTACATTCACTACAATTCCTGAGGGTACTGAGACACGAACCCATGACCTTCAGGTTACAAGTCCGACTCTCTAACAATTAGGCCATAACTGCCCCTACTTCTAGTGGAGAAACAAAGGGGCAGTTGTGGCATAAAGGTTAGAGTCATCTGATATCAAAAACAGTCCAAATTGTATTAGTGCATACCCTAAATGACAAATTATCTGGATAGCATTTTCATACATTACATACTTCTAGTGAAGAAACAAATGAGGTTAACATTTCCAATAAAAAAATAAAACTACCCCCCAATAAGGGCCACCCTAATATATATGTTTCAGTTGTAAATCTTTGAATGGCAGACTAAAACTAATTTATTTAAGTGCCATTTAAGTGCTATTATCTTGTGTCGTTACCTCTCATCAAGTGCTGTTGAATTCCGAGTTTCTAGCTTAGCAACTTCCCTTCTCGCCATGTCTAGTCCTGCTTCACTTCTTGCACTCGCTGGCTTCCCGTTGGCTGTAACGGTGGGAGCACCACGCAGGTTGAGCAGATTGAGGTAGGACTCAGCGTGGGAGGAAACAGGAGGATTTTCTGGCTGTCCTGCTGGAGTGGAGGTGATGGGCTGGTCTGAGCGAGGGGTGTAGAGGCTCTTCAGGTTGAGAGAGAGAGAACGAGGGGGCACGCTACTCCATGGTGATTCTTCTTCTAGAAGATACAAATTCAAATTTGAGACATAAAGTCAAGGTCTTAATAGGCAACTTGAAACAGTCAATAACAATAGAGGATGGGAATATCATACCTACCGAATGTTTTGAATTTCAGCGCTTATGTAAATGAAGCTTACGATTGAAAAAAACTGCTATTGGGAGACTGGCCGTACAGTAGCCCTTCAGTGACAGGCACTCAAGGGCATAATGGTGACAGACTATTTCAATAACTCTCCAAATGACCGGTCATACCATCCAGCAAGTACACCACCATCATCCCACCAGGCATAAGCGTATGCATGCACACATACTGTACACACACACAATCTCTGAAAGTGAAAGTCGGCATAGAGCCCAGTGCTGATGAATCAAACCCAATAAACTCCTGCACTAAACTCTGAAAGAGATTAGTGTACACCAACCAACTCAATAACATCCCAGCCTGCCAAATGTGTGTGTTTATGACTGTAATAGAGCATAACAGTGACCACCCACTTTTTCAGCAGCCAGTATTTTTCCCATTCATTTCCTTTGTAGAAATATCTTATACAAAGTTCTTAGCTATGAACCAAACTAAGTAGCTAAGAGATGAATCACAGCAACATAATGTTTGTCTAAAAACAAAAAAGGTATTTTCAGAAATCACAAAAATACAGGGAAAAAAGATGTGCTTAAAATTCTTGTTAATATTAAAAAGTGCAAAAATACATTCAAATAAAAAATATAGTAACAGAAATATTGGGAAAGATTGATTTAAAATAATTTTATATATTTAAAAATGCTTTTTTTTCTGTAATGGCATTGGCAACGCTACATTTTAAGCAGCAATAAATAAATTATAAATGTATTTACTGTCACATTCATTTAATATGTCCTAGCTGAATAAACGTATTAATTTCTTCAAAAATAAATCTTACTGACCCCAGACGTTTGAACGGTAGTGTAATTGACAGAATGAAATACTCATCTCATGAAGCACTGACAATAACCAAATCATAAATAATGGTACAATATTAATCTATGAATTATGTTGATCATCAATTTAAAATACATTATATTTTAAGTTTACTGCAAAATATTCAAATATTTAATTTGTTTTAGAGTGTAGAGAGACTAATTTTATTAAATAACTTGTGATGTTTTATGGGAGTGACTTCTCCAATTGGTGGAGCTGCCTTCAGGATTATGGGTAGTGTTGTGTTTGCACATGTGTGTCTTACTCTGTGTGGCTCCACTGACTCTGATCTCCAGTTGGCTGAGGTGTTTCACCAGCAGGGCAGTATGTTGCAGTAAGTCTCGGTTCTGCAGCAGCAGCTGGTGAGTTCTGGCCTGTGCCTCCATGCGGGCAGCCGTCTCTGCGGCCAGCTGATCCTTCAGGAGCTGCACCTACAGCAGAAACACAATCAGTCAAGACTAGGGAATCATGCCAGTCATACTGAAAGATATCA
The DNA here is from genome assembly GCF_001515625.1 of Sinocyclocheilus rhinocerous. Lineage (NCBI taxonomy): Eukaryota > Metazoa > Chordata > Actinopteri > Cypriniformes > Cyprinidae > Sinocyclocheilus > Sinocyclocheilus rhinocerous. The sequence continues at coordinate 2,845 of NW_015654517.1, forward strand.
TAACTTGCAGGTAGGATATGAGTTGAGGATTATAGTGAGTGAAGCGACTCTTAGTTTAGGTAATCCCAGTCGTAAAGAGTTGATTCTCCAACTACTAACCTGTGTTTTTAGTGTATCAGTAGCAATGACAGTAATCAAGCTTTTAATTTATTATTCTATTAATCGATCATTTTCAAGTGGCTTCCAGTAGTAGCTTTATTTTGTTGTCTTCATTTGTGCAACTTGTTTGGGAAATTCAGCCCAAAGGAAAGAAAACAACATCTCTTTAATATCTCAGTTGCTTCTCCTAGATAGCATAGAGATAAATGGAGAGCAAACAGAAACATATTGTGAGAAAAACAGCCCAGTAATCTCCTCTGGAGCAGTGGTTTTCCACCTTTTTGTCTCTAAGGCCCCCTATTGTCAATGACAATATTTAAAGGTCAACAAAAGACATTTCTTAACTAGAAGTCATATTAATGTAAATAAAAAAAAATAAAAAAATGTAATTACTTAAACTAGGACTGGCAAAATTAAAAAAATTAAATTCCATAATCCCCAAAACTGAATGTTCCCTTTCAGTCAGTCACGTTCTACGTTACGTCAGTCGTGA
>NW_015654518.1:0-9589 GCF_001515625.1 Sinocyclocheilus rhinocerous
CAACACCAGCCCCAGCACGAGCACCGACGTAAGTGAACCAGCCTTTCTCTTGCTCTCTTTTGGCCTCTTTATTAGTGAGGTGATAATCACATGTGATCAGGGTAACGTCAGGTGAATAGAGTTCTAGCAAAGACTAGAGCTGGACGATGGTTCTAGAGAAACTAAAAAAAAATACAAATTTAAAAAAAATCTGTCTTTGATGATAAATATACAATGATAAACAGCAGTATTTACCCATGTATATTTACTAAAACATGAAAAATGAACATTTCTGAATGATGACACCAAGGAATCATTTAATATATTATTTTAACTGATTCACTGAAGCAGACAGTTTGAACTGATTCACAGAAATGAATCAAACTTGTCAACTCAACTTTTATACTGAAGTTGAAATGTGAGACGCTATTAAAACATCTGGCTGAACACATTCATACACTGAAAATTTGATGTAAGATTTATTTTGTAATTATATGTGAAAATTGTTTATAGAAATAGTAACGCATTTAATTAAATGTGAAATTTTTAGTACGAAAACTGATTTAAATTTTTTATTTTATTTTATTTATTTATTTTGTAAAACAGTAAAACTTCATTTTGTTTTATTTATTTTTTTTATTTTGGTTCTCATAAAACAAGCAACAATCTTTAGGAAATCTAATGCTCAAATTAAAATCACCACAATATTCACAACAGGGTTATTATAGTTAACTAAAACCATTAAAAAAATTACTTAAAATTTGACTGAAAAGTTTATATATACAGTATCTCACAGAAGTGAGTACACCCCTCACATTTTTGTAAATATTTTATTATATCTTTTCATGTGACAACACTGAAGAAATGACACTTTGCTACAATGTAAAGTAGTGAGTGTACAGCTTGTATAACAGTGTAAATTTGCTGTCCCCTCAAAATAACTCAACACACAGCCATTAATGTCTAAACCGCTGGCCACAAAAGTGAGTACACCCCTAAGTGAAAATGTCCAGCACTGCCTTGGGCATGGAGTTCACCAGAGCTTCACAGGTTGCCACTGGAGTCCTCTTCCACTCCTCCATCTCCTCCATGGCTGGTGGATGTTAGACACCTTGCGCTCCTCCACCTTCCGTTTGAGGATGCCACACAGATGCTCAATAGGGTTTAGGTCTGGAGACATGCTTGGCAAATCCATCACCTTTACCCTCAGCTTCTTTAGCAAGGCAGTGGTCGTCTTGGAGGTGTGTTTGGGGTCGTTATCATGCTGGAATACTGCCCTGCGGCCCAGTCCCCGAAGGGAGGGGATCATGCTCTGCTTCAGTATATCACAGTACATGTTGGCATTCATGGTTCCCTCAATGAACTGTAGCTCCCCAGTGCCGGCAGCACTCATGCAGCCCCAGACCATAACACTCCCACCACCATGCTTGACTGTAGGCAAGACACACTTGTCTTTGTACTCCTCACCTGGTTGCCGCCACACACGCTTGACACCATCTGAACCAAATAAGTTTATCTTGGTCTCATCAGACCACAGGACATGGTTCCAGTAATCCATGTCCTTAGTCTGCTTGTCTTCAGCAAACTGTTTGCGGGCTTTCTTGTGCATCATCTTTAGAAGAGGCTTCCTTCTGGGACGACAGCCATGCAGACCAATTTGATGCAGTGTGCGGCGTATGGTCTGAGCACTGACAGGCTGACCCCCCACCCCTTCAACCTCTGCAGCAATGCTGGCAGCACTCATACGTCTATTTCCCAAACACAACCTCTGGATATGACACTGAGCACGTGCACTCAACTTCTTTGGTCGACCATGGCGAGGCCTGTTCTGAGTGGAACCTGTCCTGTTAAACCGCTGTATGGTCTTGGCCACCGTGCTGCAGCTCAGTTTCAGGGTCTTGGCAATCTTCTTATAGCCTACGCCATCTTTATGTAGAGCAACAATTCTTTTTTTCAGATCCTCAGAGAGTTCTTTGCCATGAGGTGCCATGTTGAACTTCCAGTGACCAGTATGAGAGAGTGAGAGCGATAACACCAAATTTAACACACCTGCTCCCCATTCACACCTGAGACCTTGTAACACTAATGAGTCACATGACACCGGGGAGAGAAAATGGCTAATTGGGCCCAATTTGGACATTTTCACTTAGGGGTGTACTCACTTTTGTGGCCAGCGGTTTAGACATTAATGGCTGTGTGTTGAGTTATTTTGAGGGGACAGCAAATTTACACTGTTATACAAGCTGTACACTCACTACTGTATATATATATATATATATGTAATTTTTTTTTTCTTTTTTTTTTCTTTTGATAGATAAGATGTTTCATTTTTGGATTTTTTATTATTTTTTTATTTTATTTATTTAATTATTTATTCATTTTTATTTTAATTTATCTCTCTCGATAGGCAAGATATTTAATATTTTGGAATTTTTATTTATTATTATTATTTATTTAATTATTCATTTTTTTCTTTCTCTCGATAGATAATATTTAATATTTGGGATTTTTTTTTTTTTATCATTTATTCATTTTTATTTATTTATTTATTTATTAATTTTGGTGTATAACAGGGCAAAACAACAATTTGTTTTTAGAATTGTAGAAAAATTAGCCACATATACTATCCTTTAACTATTTTAACAGTAATTGAAAAATTATTGTTTTATTAACCTAGATAACCTGAAAATTTGTTTTGTGAATACATTACTGAAGAATCCATTTTTAACACTTAACATGTATAAGTAGCTAGAAACCTGTCATAAAACTGCACGGGGACACAAAGCTAGAGGATCCAAACGCAGTGCATTTAATGAAGGGTAATCCACAGAATACACAGGTAATCAGTCCAGACAAAAACAACAGAGCAAAACCACAGGCAAAAGGGTAATCCAAAAAACAGACAGGTAACAAGACCAGGAAGCAAGACATGGAAGAAACCGGAAACAAGCCTTAGGGCTGAATGAGGGGCTTATATACTGTAGGCTAATGAGACACAGGTGCAAACCATGAGTGCTGATGAGACGGCCGAGGATTATGGGAAATGAAGTCCAAGACTGAGTGACAGGTCATGATCATGACAAAACCAATAATTTGATTAAAGACATTATTTATTATTAATGAAGTATCCAGTTTTTGCTTAACATTTAATGTAAATATAGATACTTTTTTATTTTAATTTAGTTAAAGTTCTAGTAATTTTGTTGTGCGTTTTAGATTTTTCTTTAAACATGTCTTTATAGTTTTGTTTTTTTTTAAAGTTCAGTTTTAGGTTTTTAGTTCAAGTTAAACTAAATGAAAATGAGAAATGTTGCCTTAGCAACTTTATGAATTAAAATAATATTTTTTTTATTTTAATTAAATATATTTTTTTCTTTCAGTTAAAGTTTAAGTAACAATTTTTTGATTAATGAAAATTTTTTTTTTTTTAAAGATCCATCATTGAAGTATCCAGGTTTTCCATAACATTTAACATAAATGACAATGTTGCAATTATTTGATTAATGAAAAAATTGCATTTTTCAAATGTTTTTTCCCCAAATGATCCATTACTGAAGTATCCAGGTTTTTCCTTAACATTTCATATAAATAAAATGATATCTAGAAACGCATTATTTGATTAGAATGTATTAATGTATTTATTTTTTATCCATTATTGAAATATCTGGTTTTAGCTTAACTTTTAATATAAATAATATGGTTGCTAAAGAACAATTATTTGACTACTGAAAATGTTTTAGACTTTTTGTTTTGCCGCCATCTGTTTTGAAACATATGCTGAATGAAGCATTATTTTGTGAATGATATAGATGGTGGATTTCTGCAGTGACCAATCAGAAGACAGAAGCGCAGTAATCAGTGATAAGAGCCTCAGCTCTACTTACAGCCGGCTCTGTGTCAGCTCTGCTTTAATAGATCGGGCTCTGATGTTCAGTCTGATCTGAAACCAGTGCAAATGAAGTGATCAATACAGAGTTAATGAGACTCTGAGATCACGAGGGTCAAGATGCTGCTCAAATCAAGCGACTCTGTGATGATCCTGAATCACATCCACTTTAATCTCAGATCAACTTTCTCAGAAAACACCAGATGTTCAGCAAGTGTTTTTCTCTGAGGGTTATTTAGTATCTTTGAGATATTTTCAATTTTATTATTTTAAAGTAGCTATTTTATATTATATTATACATTGTATTATATTATATATTATTAAACATTTGTTTTTTAGTTATTTTTTGTCATTTTTAATTTTTTTAATGTCTGTGTAGTATTTATTAAATTTCATTTATTAATTTTTTTTTAGTTTTAGTTATCTCACTAGATCAAGTTCAACTAAATAAACAAATGTTTGAATAAATGAAACGATTATTATTGTTGTTTTAATTTTAGTTAACTATAATTATTTTTAATTAATTATAATTAATTTTATATGTCTATTATTTATTCTTATTTTTATTTAAGAACCTAACGTTCAAATAAATGAAAATGATGTTTCAAACAATTATTGTTGTTTGTATGGTTTTAATTTTATTATATACTTTATTTTATTTATTTATTATTTTATTATTATTATTATTTAACTACTTTAGCCCTGCTGGAAACTGAACCTGCTAACAAAATGCAGGATTACAGAAATATTATTTTAAAAATTTATCGGATTTCCAATAACAACCCTAATTATTGTTTTTGAGAACCAACTTGTGTTTGTGTTAGTAATCATTATATAAGTATTATATAATGAAGTAGCAGTCATTAGATGAAGTACTGAGGATGGATCCTGTGTTTTGTCATGTATGTTGTATGTTGGTCTCACACTGACACCTGCTGCTGTAGACGAGCATCACACACCAGTAAACGCTGCTGTTTGAGATCAAACACTCAGATCAATTGTTCAACTCAAATTGGTGGAAAAAAAATACAAATAAAAATCACAGAAAATGTACACTGAAATAAGGATCCTGGCACTGGCACAGAAAATATAGTAAACTACAAACATAAACAAACAAACAAAAACTTTTACTGAAATTAAAAAAGTAGCTAGCTGCCAAAGTGAAAACTCATTTTTAATTTATTTTAACCTGATGTTCTAAAATAACAAAAAATTTAAAAAAGTATATATAGTGTGTGTGTGTGCATAAAATGAATATTATCCGCTGATTTGAGTTTTTTTTAATTTTTCATTTCAACTGCATTTGCAAATAATTTCTGAAATATACTGAATATGTCTAATTATCATACATGATTTATATATCAGTCCCTGCAGGACCTTCACGGACACCGTGGTGTTTTCATGTAAAATCCCTGACCATTATAATCTTTAACACTGAAGTAACAAACACTCGGATATATTATCACACAGAAGTTCATTATCTGATATCTTATGATAGAAAAATGCAGGAGTATCTGAACAGAGAGTGACTCTAGAGAGGAAACACTCACCTGTAGATGTGCACGACGAAACAGGAAGAGCCGAGAGGAACTACTTCCTGTCATTCACATCTGTACAGACACATAATATACAAGATTATATATTCACACTACTGGTCAAATGTTCATCTCTTCTGCTCACCAAAGCTGCATTTATTTAATCAAAAATGCAGTAAAAATAGTGAAATATTATTATAATTTAAAACAGCCGTTTTCTGTGTGAATATATATTAAACTGTAATTTATTCCTGTGATCAAAGCTGAATTTTCAGCATCATTACTCCAGTCTTCAGTGTCACATGATCTTCAGAAATCATTCTAATATGCTGATTTATTATTAGAATTATCAACATATTTTTTGGAAACTGCGATACTTTTTTCAGGATTCTTTGATGAACATAAAGTTAAAAAGAACAGCATTTATTCAAAATATAAATATGTTCTAACAATATAAATCTTTGCTATCACTTCTTATCAATTTAACACATCCTTGCTGAATAAAAGTTTTAATTTCTTAAAAAAAAAAAAAGAAATAATAAAAATGTACTGACCTCAAGCTTTTGAACTGTAGTGTATATTGTTATAAAATATTTCTATTTTAAATAAACTTTTTTTTATGTCATAAAATGATAAATACCAGATCAATCCTATATGATGGTCACTCTGAATTCTTCTTGTATAATTTGACAAAAATGAATATCAGCTCAAGCAAAAGTAGCGAAACTATTTAAAACCATCCCTTATTTTCAACTTCATTGTGATATTATGATAAAAGAAACAAACTAATACGGTTTACACCAGGGTTATTATTATTTGTAGCTAAAACTAAAATTAAAACATTAAAAATAACATTTTTATTATCGTGGTTTTTGGTGACGTTGTTGAGGATGATCAAACATTTCTTCTCTGACTCTTTAGCCCCGAATCGGAGCTCTTCTGAATGAATGTGTGAATGAATAGCTACCGTTTACATGCAACATATTGATGCCCCGGCTCTGAAATAGAGGAAGCATCATCTGTATCAAAAATCATCATCATAAAGCAGATTCAAAATGTTATTATCATGAATCATGCAAGAAGTAATATACAGTAAAATGTAGATCACACAATCAAGGCATGTTTTCACACTCTTTTTTGTATTAAATGAAAAAAAAAACAATCATATTTAATTATATTTTGGTAATACTTCACAATAAAGTATCATTTGTTAATATTAATTAATGCATGAACTAACATAAGAAATTAGTCAGTGTTACTTAGGATTATTTTATATTACTATTAGTTTTTATTAATAATTTGAATGGTTTGTAAAATATTTTAATTGTAATTTTTTTTACATTTTTAGTAATTATGCGCTTGTTTTTTTTAAATTAGTTTTAAGAACTCCCTGCGGTTTTCCGTCAAAATAAAAGTTCGATGGTTTATCGTTTGAAAATGAAATTTAAGCCATAAATATTAGAAGTGTAATTTTACAGTTGTACCGTAAATATTTGTACAATTTATTTATAAATTATAATACTTTTTTTTTTTTTTTTTTTACAGGGAAATAATTTATTTTTGCCAAATTTTCATATATTTATTTAATAATTATAATAACAACAAATTATTATTATTTTATAGCCCTATTAATATATAATCACACAATTTTGGTCAAATTGAGCAGCATTTTTATTAGTTTTTCCTCTTTTTAAAAATGACTGTTTTGCTATTTTAGGTTTAATTAATTTTTATTTCAGGTTCAGTTATAGTTTTTATTTATTTCCAGTAATTTCAGCATAAACTCATTTCAGTTAGTTGCCAAGGCAACATTTCCATTTTTGTTTAGTTAAAATTTTTCATATAATATTTATTTTATTTTAGCTTTCAATTATTAAAGTGAACAAAAATGTTTTAATAGTTTTATTAATATATTATCATGTCTTAACTTTCGTTAGTTCACAGTGCATTCATTAATGTTAACAGATTTAAAAAATGTATTGATAAATGTTGAAATTGTAGCTCACGGTAATGAAATAGTTAACAAATGAAATCATCTTTTAAGTGTTATTTTTATTTGCATGCACCAATTATAAACACAGTCATAAACAGCAGTATATATTATTATGAACATATTTTGATATGAAAACGGACACAATGGAGGCTAAACACTGAGAGATGATTCAAATGAATCATTGCACCGAAGTTCTGAATTGATTCACTGAATCGAACCGTATGAACGGAATCATGTAAATGAACCATCACACAAATTCAGCAAATATTAATATCTCAGCCAGCCCTAATATGAACATGTGTAATAGCTGTTTATCTATTTGACATGAATCATGTGCTGGATGAGCCGCTGCCGTCACAATCCTCTTATTTCAGTCATGGATCAAATATTATACTGATTTCTGAAGATCATGTGACACTGAAGACTGGAGTAATGATGCTGAAAATACAGCTTTGATCACAGAAATAAATTACAGTTTAACAGATATTCGCATAGAAAACAGCTGTTTTACATTGTAATAATATTTCAAACTTTTACTGTTTTTTTTGTTACTTCTTTTGAATACACTTTTTTTTTTTTTACATGCATAAATTTAATAAATATTCCAGACCTTTGACCAGTAGTCTAAATACTAAATACGTATTTAGAACTATTATGCATATTGTGTATAATATGTACTGCTCTGATAATCTATATTTCATAAATCAGTGGTTCTCAGCCGGTGAATCTCAGATCTCTTCTGTTTAGGTTTCAATCTACAGTAAAAAACAATGTTAAATGCAAATAATAAAGCACTACTAACCATATAATCATACACTGTTAGGATAGCAAAATAAATAGACTTACCACAGGAGAAATACGTGCCATATTATCCTTTGTTGTTGATGTCAAAAGGTTGTAAACTCAACAGTATTTTGATGTAAATCAAATGTTACTAATGCACTGCAAAAACTATCTAAATATCATTAAAAAGATAAACTTGAAAAGCAACACTTTATAAGATATTATGAATTACTTTATGGACTGTATATTGCATACAAGTGTATTTTGGCACTTGTTATAAACGTGTTTATACTTACATGTAAAAAGATCTGCCAAAATACACAAATATTCAAGACACAATCTATGAAAACAAGTCCTGGTATCTAATGGCATAATGGTATCACTGTTGCTTCTCACGCAAATGCTATGTGGATATTTTTAATTGGAAAATAAGATATAAATGCTCATTAACAGTTGGTTTTAGCCGTGTAATTTGGCAAAACACCAAACCAACCAGTGTTTTTTTTTTTTTCATAGGTTTGACTGGTAAATCACATCAGATGTAGTTCAAGCATTTACAATATAGTCTATTTTTCTATTTAGCAAATGCAAGCAAAACCAGTTAAGAGCCACTGTAATATATATATATATCATAAAAATTAAAAAAAATTAAAAAAAATCACAAATTCATTATTTTGAGACCAAAATTAATAATTTACCACTTTGTCAAAACCATAACATACAGTAAAGTTCAAAACAAAAGTTTGGAATATGTTTTCATGTTTTTAAATTAAGTCTCTTCTGCTCACCAAGGCTGGATTTATTTGATCAAAAACAGTAAAAATTGTGAAATATTATTACGATTTAAAATAAAGAGTTTTCTATGTAAACCTATTTTTAAATGTAATTTATTTGTGTGATGCAAAGCTAAATTTTCCAACAGCAATTACTTGGAAACTGATACAAAAAATTAATAAAAAAATAATATTAAAAACCATTTTTATTGATCAAGGATGCTTTAAACTGATCAAAGGGACAGTAAAGACATTCATAATGTTACAGAAGATTTCTATTTCAAATAAATGCTGTTTAAACATAGATTCACCTGGAAAACAGCTATTTTAAAATTTCACAATTTTTACTGTATTTTTGATCAAATAAATGCAGCCTTGGTGAACATGAGAGACTCTTTCAAAAATATTAAAACATCTCATCTTATCCAAACTTTTGACAATTATTCCAACATCTTTGTCATGGTGTTTCTCACATGCAATATGAATGAATCAAACACAACGGTTTGTAGTATCAAAATAAAGTGATTTATTCGAGCCTCTGAATGCTAGACACTGAGATTCAGTTTAGTCCACGAAACAGATTTAAGTCAGATACACGTCAGAACATGCATGACCAACCGATCTCTCGACGTGCCAAGAT
>NW_015654518.1:11272-21580 GCF_001515625.1 Sinocyclocheilus rhinocerous
AAAAAAAATCACAAATTCATTATTTTGAGACCAAAATTAATAATTTACCACTTTGTCAAAACCATAACATACAGTAAAGTTCAAAACAAAAGTTTGGAATATGTTTTCATGTTTTTAAATTAAGTCTCTTCTGCTCACCAAGGCTGGATTTATTTGATCAAAAACAGTAAAAATTGCGAAATATTATTACGATTTAAAATAAAGAGTTTTCTATGTAAACCTATTTTTAAATGTAATTTATTTGTGTGATGCAAAGCTAAATTTTCCAACAGCAATTACTTGGAAACTGATACAAAAAATTAATAAAAAAATAATATTAAAAACCATTTTTATTGATCAAGGATGCTTTAAACTGATCAAAGGGACAGTAAAGACATTCATAATGTTACAGAAGATTTCTATTTCAAATAAATGCTGTTTAAACATAGATTCACCTGGAAAACAGCTATTTTAAAATTTCACAATTTTTTTTTACTGTATGATCAAATAAATGCAGCCTTGGTGAACATGAGAGACTCTTTCAAAAATATTAAAACATCTCATCTTATCCAAACTTTTGACAATTATTCCAACATCTTTGTCATGGTGTTTCTCACATGCAATATGAATGAATCAAACACAACGGTTTGTAGTATCAAAATAAAGTGATTTATTCGAGCCTCTGAATGCTAGACACTGAGATTCAGTTTAGTCCACGAAACAGATTTAAGTCAGATACACGTCAGAACATGCATGACCAACCGATCTCTCGACGTGCCAAGATCACGACGTAATTCTCAGTCTGACACAGACGATAAGGGCTTCAGGAAATCCACGGCACGCAGAAATGCCATGCTTTCCATGCATTTCATATAAACTCCCCATTAACACCCACTAGAATTGGTTTTATTGAAATAAAAAATAAACGTCCATTGCACGAACAAACGCACGAAACGGTGCAGTACGTACAGTATGAAATTAACGCCGCACCAGTCGCGGTTAAATAGCGATGGCATCGAGACGAGGCACCGATCACAGCTTAAAAGTTTACAGCAGGACTAAACGATCAGTTCCTTATCGAACCTGGTCAAACCTGAAAACGTGTCCGAATCAGACAAGATGCGATAAAGTGATGAACTAGGGTTCATTCGATGACAGAAAGCATCTCAGTTTAAAGAAAATTCACCTTTTCATCCATTTAAATCTGACGGGAGATTTTGACGGTTGTTTGGTTTCTATTTCTGCAGCGTTGTGCTGAGAAGCTCCGCCCACGCTGAATTCTCATTGGTCCAAAGATTTGACTGGCAGGTCACAGAGCAGTTTCACATTCAGCGTGGAAGGACAAAATACTTTCGTAAAGATAGTATAGCGACTGATCGTGTGGTTACGGAGCCCCGCACATGATATGTGGGGTAAAAAAAAAAACATTAAGAATCGTGGCCACATCGTACTAATTTCTTCTCTAGTTTTAATTTAGCCTTGAATTTAGAATTCCTTCCGGCGTTTTAGTAAATCGTGGTGATGTCGTACTAATTTGTTCCCTCGGTTTAAATCGCAGCCACGAATTTAGAATTCGCTCCCTCGTTTTATTAGTAATCTCTGACGTACTAATTCGTTCTCTCATTTGAATAAATTTGTGGCCACATTTACGAAAACGAGGGAACGAATTCTTAATTCGTACAAATTTCTTCCCACGTTTTAACTAAATAATGGCCACAAATTTAGAATTCGTTCCCTCGTTTTAAATAAATTGCGGCAACGAATTAAGAATTCATCTCTCGATTTAGCAAATCGTGGCGATGAAACGTTAAACTAATTATTTCCATCATTTTAATAAATTTGTGGCAACGAATTTAGAATTTGATTCGTCGTTTTAGTTAATTGTAGCCATGAAACATCGTACAAATTCCTTCCTCGTTTTAACTAAATAATGGCCACGAATTTAGAGTTCGTTCCCTTGTTTTAGTAAATCATGGCCTAGAATTGTTGTATTAATTTGTTCCCTCGTTTTAATAAAAATATGACCACAAATTAAGAAATTGTTTACTCATTTTTATAAATCGTGGCCACGTCATACTAATTTCTTCTCTAGTTTTAATTTAGCCATGAATTTAGAATTCCTTCCGGCGTTTTAGTAAATCGTGGTGACGTCATGCTAATTTGTTCTCTCAGTTTAAATCGCAGCCACGAATTTAGAATTCATTCCCTCGTTTTAAATAAATTGCGGCAACGAATTAAGAATTCATCTCTCGATTTAGCAAATCGTGGCAATGAAACTTTAAACTAATTATTTCCATCATTTTAATAAATTTGTGGCAACGAATTTAGAATTTGATCCATTGTTTTAGTTAATTGTAGCCATGAAAAATCGTACAAATTCCTTCCATCATTTTAATAGTAAACTGTGGCCACGGCGTACTAATTCGTTCTCTCATTTTAATAAATTTGTGGCCAACATTTACTAAAACGAGGGAACGAATTCTTAATTCGTACAATTTTCTTCCCTCATTTTAACTAAATAATGGCCACGAATTTAGAGTTCGTTCCCTTGTTTTAGTAAATCATGGCCAAGAATTGTTGTATTAATTTGTTTCCTCGTTTTAATAAAAATATGACCACAAATTAAGAAATTGTTTACTCGTTTTTATAAATCGTGGCCACGTCATGCTAATTTGTTCTCTCAGTTTAAATCGCAGCCACGAATTTAGAATTCATTCCCTCGTTTTAAATAAATTGCGGCAACGAATTAAGAATTCATCTCTCGATTTAGCAAATCGTGGCAATGAAACTTTAAACTAATTATTTCCATCATTTTAATAAATTTGTGGCAACGAATTTAGAATTTGATCCATTGTTTTAGTTAATTGTAGCCATGAAAAATCGTACAAATTCCTTCCATCATTTTAATAGTAAACTGTGGCCACGGCGTACTAATTCGTTCTCTCATTTTAATAAATTTGTGGCCAACATTTACTAAAACGAGGGAACGAATTCTTAATTCGTACAATTTTCTTCCCTCATTTTAACTAAATAATGGCCACGAATTTAGAGTTCGTTCCCTTGTTTTAGTAAATCATGGCCAAGAATTGTTGTATTAATTTGTTTCCTCGTTTTAATAAAAATATGACCACAAATTAAGAAATTGTTTACTCGTTTTTATAAATCGTGGCCACGTCATGCTAATTTGTTCTCTCAGTTTAAATCGCAGCCACGAATTTAGAATTCATTCCCTCGTTTTAAATAAATTGCGGCAACGAATTAAGAATTCGTTTCCTTGTTTTAGTATATCGTGGCCATGAAACGTCATACTAATTATTTCCATAATTTTTATAAATTTGTGGCCATGAATTTAGAATTTGATCCCTCGTCTTAGTTAATTGTAGCCATGAAACATCGTACAAATTCCTTCCATCGTTTGAATTAAATTGTGGCCACGTCGTAATAATTTGCTCCGTCATCTTAATTAAATCGCAGCCACGAATTAAGAAATCGTTCCCTAATTTCAATAAATCATGGCCACGAAATGTTGTACTAATTCGTTCCCTTCCTTTTAGTAAACCGGGTCCACGTCGTCATAAATTGTTCCCTCGTTTTAATTCAATCAAAACAAAGGAACGAATTAGTACAACATGGCCACGATTTACTGAAACGAGGGAACAAAATCTTAATTCATGGAAATTATTTTACTACAACAATTTAACTAACATGAGGGAACGAATAATCAATCGTGGAAATGATTTAACTAAAACGAGGGAACGAATTCTTAATCCATTGCCTCAACGTTTGTGGCGCCATATATTCGAGTTTAATGCAAAATTAGTATTTTGGACCAATGAGATTTCAAGGTGGGCGGGGCTTCCCAGCGCAACGCCACATAAAAGAAACCAAGTGATCAACAAAATAAGACAAAAATTCAGATTTGCGTGGAGGAGAGCGCTTTTATTACTTATCGTTTTATCACTTATCGTTTTATCAAATTACAAGGACTCGAGTGTGACACTGAGAACTCAAACACGGCCCAAAACGCTCGTTTCACACTTACGATACGATATTTTGAGGCCCTTATCCTCATGATTCGAGTTTCCCGCCGATCCAGCAGGCATGACGTGCACAAAATCAGAAAAAAAATAACATAAATGTAGCAAAGACTTTAGGAAAAAGATTAGATTATAAACACAAACACAGTTTGTAAAATCTGTGTGTTACGGTCTCATTTACATCTTTACATTCATTAAATGTACATCAAGTGGGGAGGATATACACCTGTCCACTTCATGTGCTGCTCAACAGCACGTCTCTGACCATCTCTAGCGGACGTTTCCTCTAGTTTGGTTTTCAACATTTGGATTCTGTTCCCGGTGAAGCCGCGGGTCTCAGTCGACCGGAAGAAACGAGTTCAGTCACAATCGGCAGCCGCTGAGATGCGCTAAAGGCTTTAGCTGCACGATCCTGCGTCCGGATTCACCGAGAGCTATTTCCGTAAATCAAGAACATAGACCTGGAAAAACAACACAATGTTTAAACCGGGTTATTATCATTAACTAAAAAGATTTTTGTTAATTGAAATAAAGCTGAAAATTTGAAAAAGAAAAAAAAATTTGTAAAATATTTTTTTTTTACTAACTGGAAAATAACTACTAATAAACTGACTTAAAACGAGGTAAAAAAAAAAAAAAACTAAAATAAACCTTAATATCAGATGAAAAAAAAAAAAACATTTGAAATGTTGCCTTGACCTGAAATAACCTTTTAGTAACTTTTTTACTAACTGGAAAATAAAAAAAAACTAAGACTGAATTAAAACAAAGTAAAAAAAATTAATAAAAATAACCCTTAAATATTAGAAATAAACCTAAATATTACATGAAAAACTTACTAAAAGAAAATTAAACTAAATTATTATCATTAACTAAAAATATTTTTGTTCATTGAAATAATGCTGAAAATTAGAAATGCAACTTAAGTAAAATAATTTTTAAACTAACTGGAAAATAAATACTGATAAACTGAATTAAAACAAAGTAAAAAAAAAAAAAAAAACAAATACCTTAAAAATAAAAAAAAAAAAAAAAAAAACCTTGGAAAATCAATAAAAACTAAAACTGAATTAAAAAAAAGATTTATTTTATAATAAAAAAAATATATATATAAAAAATTAATATTTATTTTATAATAAAATTTAAAAAATAACCCTTAAATCATAGAAATAAACCTTAATGTTAGATGAAACACTTGAATTTAAAATTTTGCCTTGGCAACTAACTGAAATAATTTTATTTGGTTTAAGTTGAAGCACAAAAATTACTAACTGGAAATAAATAAAAACAAACTAAAAGTCAAATAAATAATAAACAAACTTAAATAAACCTAAAAATTAGATGAAAAACATACTAAATGAAAATGTATGTAAAATAACTGAAATAAGTTTAAGTTGAATGATTAAAATGATTAATTAAAAAATAAAGCTCAATTAAAACAAAGTGAAATAAAAATAAATGAATCCCAAATAACCTAAACCTAAAAATTACACCAAAAACCAATAAAAATGACAACAGCACATAATTACTCAAATTAAACCAAAATTAAAATGAACACTGAAATATAAAAATGAAACTAATTTAAAATAATAATAAAAAGTATAATAGTTTATAAATACTAAACTACTAAATAATTTAATGAATATAATTTATTTTGTATTTTTATGTGAAAATTGTTTTAAAGAAATAGTAACTCTAAAATTTAAAATTAAATTACATTTCTTGTCGTTTTGTCTAAAATCAATTATATTAAAAATATTTTAAATATTATAAATATTTTATATATAAAAAAAATAAAAATCGATTATTGAAGTAGAAAAAAATAATAAAATAATAATATAATTAAAAAAGTGAATCTTATATCAAATTTTCAGTGTATAAATACTAAATCAGATATTTCAGTTTTAGTTTTTATTGATCATATATGATTTATTTAACTTTTAAGTCCAAAGTTTGTACACGCGTGACTGAATGCGTTTCTTAAAAACCTTGAGATTAGTTTTCGAAAATTGTAAATTGTGCTTCCACTGTAATATACTTTAAAATCAAAGTTTCAGTGAAAGTTTCAGGAGTTTTAACAGGAAGATGAACGCACCGATCCGTCAGACGCACTCGCTCCTACTTTATCTCCCACACTGTTCCAGCAAACCTCAAAGATTCCTCCGGTTCCTCTGTAGCTGTTCACCAGCGCGCCGCTCTGAAGACAAACACATAGCATCGTCATCATCATCTTCATCACAGCTGTAGCGCTAGCGCTGCTGTACTGACCAGCGTGTCCCAGACGTGAACGCATCTGTCGAAGGAGCCGCTGGCGAGGAGCTTCCCGTCCGGACTGAAGGCCACGCTGTAGACCGGCTCCTGGTGTTTAGTGAGCGTGTGGACGCAAACGCCTCGCTCCACATCCCATAATCGCACCGTCGAGTCGAAAGAGGCACTGAGGAGCATAAATTCTGTAGCCCTGTGTTGATATCGAGCATTTCTGCATTTGTTTAGATCAGGGTTTTTCAATATTTTAGATCCCACGGAGCCGGACTTGAAGCGAGGGACTGCCATCATAAAATATAAACAGCATCAATACGGCTTCTTGCCTGAAAAATGTATATTATAAATATGCCTAAATTATTATTTGGAAAATATTTTAATTTCATCCGTTAAGTTAAATTATTATATATTTTTTCTACTCACTATAGTACTGCATAGTTAATGTATCTTTTTTTTTATTATTATTATTATAATATGATTTTTATTACAATAATTTTTAAATGTATTTTAATCTAATTTATTATTATCTGTTTTTCTATTTATTTAATCTAATTTCATTATACATTATTTATATATTTATTTTAATCTAATTTATTTTCATCTTTTAAATTTGTTTTAATCTAATTTAATATATTTAATCTAATTGTTATTTATTTTCCCTAATTTTTTATTAATTTATTTAATTTAATCCAATTTATTTTAGTCCTTTTGAAATGAATTTGTATCTAATTTATTATGTTTTTCTATTTATTTAATCTAATTTCATTATACATTATATATATATATTTATTTTAATCTAATTTATTTTCATCTTTTAAATTTGTTTTAATCTAATTTAATATAATCTAATTTTGTATGTGCTTATTTTAATCTAATTGTTATTTATTTTTCCTAATTTTTTTATTTTAATCTAATTAATTGTAGTCCTTTTAAAATTAATCTAATCTAATTTATTTGAATCTAATGGTTATTATGATTCTTTTTTTATTAATTGATTTAATCATTTTGATTTTATTTTAAAATATTTCATGTTTTATTTATTTTTACCTATATGTTATTTATTTACTTTATTTTAATATTTTTTTAATTTATTTTGTATTTATGTCTAATTTGTCAAATTTTTTATTAATTTTAATCTGACGTATTTTAATCATTTTAAAATGCATTTCAATCTAATCTAATATATTGAATCTCATTTTTATTCATTTATTTATTTTGTCTTAATTTATTTATTTTTATCTAATTTATTCGAGGCCGTTAGCAGTTAGCTCTCCCGGTGAGCAGGTGGATGGGACGTTACCTGGCTAGCAGGATGCTAGCATTAGGATTGTTGCTCCCGGCGCCTGTTGGGCTCCATTTGATCGTGTAGATCTCCTTGTTGTGCGCCTGAAGATTGTGAACGCATGAATCGTGCGTCATACTCCAGATCTGCCGTGAGAGAAATACACCAGCAATGTCTAAACTCATCATATTTAATATACATGATGCATATGAAACCATATATTGGGACGTAACCCCTACCTTTAGCGTCATGTCGTCTGAACAGGAAGCCAGCAGCGTTCCCGACGGATCCCATTTAATGGCGTTCACCTCATTCTGCAAGCAAACAAACGTGTTTATCTGCTATTCAAGCACAAGAAAGCCCGTGTGTTAGCGTGTGCTGCTCACCGTGTGCCCTTGAAAGGTCTTGAGCGGACGCTCACTTCCCAGGCGGCACACATGGATGCACATATCAGTGCTGCAGGAGGCGAAGGTGCTGTTGTTCTGCCAGTCCACGTCCAGCGCCGGAGCTGCGAGAGTTAATAAACACCACATCAACTTCACCTTTTCATCTGATTAAACTATCCTCAGACACTTCACTACAACCCGCCAAAATAAAGCAATAAGCCCCAAGAAGCCGTGGTTTAGCTGTTATAAATTCACTGTTTATTGCTTTTATAAAACTGTTATTCCATATACGTAGTAAGGTAACAGAGCAAATAAAGTGTAATGATATTAATAAAAACAGTATTCTTCCACCAAACAATGTAGCTCCTCAGAAACAGTTGTGGTTGCAACAAAGTGGTTGCCGAGCAACACACAAACGTAAACAAAGGTGTATGTTACTTTGTAGAGTAATGTAACGCGACTCAGCCAATCAGAATCAAGGACCGGAACTCTCCGTTTTATAATAAAAGAATTATATTACTATTGTACTTATCAAAGGAATACTACACTATTGGTACTATTAAAACTTTATTTTTTTTAAGGAATATCACACAGTTTTCATCCATGTTTTAATTTTAACAGTAAACCACAGCACTTTGTGTTTGCCATGAAATAAAAGGAACGGTTAAAGATGAATTAAATTGTTAATGTTGTATGCCTTCCTTTAAATCGCCATCGTTTTTGATAATAAATCTGTATTATATCCCAAAAAAGTTGAAACGGATGATGACAGAATTTCAGTTTTTTTTTAAATGTCAATAAATTGTTAGTTTTATGAATTCAATTGATTAGACATTGTTTTTGATTATTATTATAATTACTATTAATATTATAAATATGTCTAAATTATTATTTGGTAAATATTTCCAAATATGAAATTATTATATTTCTTTCTACTCACTACTATTAATTAATATTATTATTAACTACTTAATCTAATTTGCATTTAAGTAATTTACATTCGTTTTAATCTAATTTATTACATTTAATTAAAATTATTTGAATCTAAAATATATGAATAAAAAGAATTAAATGAATTATAAAAATTATAAAAAATATATATTATTTAATTAAAATAGATTTAAACAAACCAAAAGTAAATAAAACCATTCCAATGGAATCCAGAAAAATTAAAACCGAAAGAGAGAGAGAGAAAAAAAAAAACAGATTTTGGGAATAAAACTAAATCGATTTTGTAGGCCTGCTTTTTAATAACTAAAAATGCATTTAACCATTAAAACTGAACCCAGAAAACTAACAAAAAAACAAAACATAAAATCCAAAAAAAAACAGACATAAATGAATTTGGGAAAAAATTAAATGGAATCTAGGAAAAATACAAATAAATAAAACGTATCCACAGGCCCTACATCCGGCTTTATAAATCTGAAAACAAATGCAAAACCTGGCACGTGTGTATTTTCATGAATACTTTCATCTGGAACGCAGATCTTCACATT
This sequence comes from Sinocyclocheilus rhinocerous, assembly GCF_001515625.1. Lineage (NCBI taxonomy): Eukaryota > Metazoa > Chordata > Actinopteri > Cypriniformes > Cyprinidae > Sinocyclocheilus > Sinocyclocheilus rhinocerous. The sequence goes on from NW_015654518.1 coordinate 20,718, forward strand.
AAAGCTCCTGCAGGCTGCAAACTCACCAGAATGAAAGGGGAACTGCTGCTTGGCTTCACCTGTATGAGCGTCCCAGATGATCGTCGTCTGCAGGAAGACGAAAGAGAAATAAAGGAACGATCACAGCGATTACATGAACTGTTGCTTCGGATAAAAGCCTAATAATGAGGGTTTAGATCCTGACCTTATCGACTCCAGCGCTCAGGATGCTGTTGCCTTTCTTGTTCCACTTGAGTGCAAATATGGGTCCTTTATGCTGGCCGAGTGTGCTGCTGAGATCACCTGTTCAACAGCAGCTGGTTTCATTAAAGCACACGCTCTACAAATCTGATCAGAGCTCAGCGTTAGAGAAACCAGCTAACCTACCATCTTTTGTCCATATTCTTGCAAATCCGTCATAAGATCCGGTTGCTAATAGAGTGCCGTCGCTCTACAGACAAAAACATAACGAACTGTTTTGTGAAAATAATTTATTTACCAATAAATTTCCATGACTTTTCCAGGTTTTTCATGACTGTACGAACCCTGAAATAAGCCACACACTCACCATGCTTTTCCTTAACATTGTATCCAGGGTCCAAAATTAATTTGCAAAGCACCAAATGAGAGTAAATAAGTGCTATTAAATAGTACTATAATAGAGTTAGTTAGTAAGATACATGGTTTAAAACTCAATGCAAAAACAATCATCTGATCATCATTCTTATAAGATGAGAGATAGGAATACGATATTTTAAGGAAATCATGGAAAAAAAATAAACATTTAGTTTCATAGGCAACAAAAATATTTTGGCCAGTTAATTCTTAATTTAACTACTGTTAGCTGATATCAGTTTATTAATTTTGTATATATATATATATAT
>NW_015654518.1:21658-24915 GCF_001515625.1 Sinocyclocheilus rhinocerous
TTATATTATTTTAATTGCAATATAATGTAATTATATTAAAATTTAAATAATTTATAAAAAAAAGTAATAAAAACAAAAATAATATAAACTAAATACAAATATATAAATATAAATATAAATTCTGTAATTTCAGAAGATTGAAGAACCAAATTTTTTTATAGCAGTTTAAAAAAAGTTAAGTTAAAGAACAGAATGATCTTCAGGGATGAATTTATTTATTCATTCATTCATGTGACTTTTTTCACTTCGATAACTTTTTTTTTAAATATCTCAGTAATGGCAATTTCTCATGGATTTCTATTCAAAATTTTTCAAAGCTTGACAAAACTAGAGCCATGTATATTCATTATTGAAACTTCCATGACTTCTTAAGATTTTATTCATTTCCAAGATTTTTTTTAATTAATTTTCCAAGAATTTCCAGGTCTAGAAATCTCACTTTTAAAAATCATATTCATACTTTTAAAATTCATGTTTCCAGGCTATCCTGGTTCTTAAATAGAAGTGAGAGTTGTTGAGGGACGAATTAAAATAAGAAAAATTATGCCAGTTTTATTGATTTCTATTTGGATGGATGGATGGATGGATGGATAGATGATGGATGGATGGATAGATAGATAGATAGATAGATAGATGGATAGATGGATGGATGGATGGATGGATAGATAGATCTAGATTTTTAGCTGTTGTAGCTTATTTAAAAGCTTGTTTTGTCTGGTTTTAGGTCGTTTTAAGCGTCTTGCGGCCCCGGATTGAATGTTTAGCAGCGCACTCACGTTCCAGTCTAGCGAGGTCACGTCTTTGTTGCTGGGAACGTCCTGACCTCCCTCTCGGATGCAGTGCCGCAGGACCAGCTGAGTCGAGCCGCTGCTGCTGTTCTCAATCAGGTTCCATATGCGTGCCGTCGAGTCGCCAGAGCTGCCAGATAAACCAGACAAATAATGCAATCAACCTTTTAGGCAAGACTAATAATATAACTAATAGACATCACCGTATTTCCCCATTGATTGATTACATTAAGAATTGATATTTTTTTTGTATAACAAGTTTTCTGGAATGTTAAGTTTAAGATCTAATTAAATATGCACACATTTTTGCATACACACACACACATACACAAATTGCAATAAAATAAACACTTAAATGTGTATTTTGGCTGTTTTCTTTCCACTACTGTAAAACCAAACCGTGTCCTGCCTGTAGTGTCTTTTTTTTTTTACTTATATCATGAATTATAAATCAACATTTAAAAAGAATGTACTTAAAATGCTGCTTTTAAAAAAAATTGTACAATATTACAACATTAAAAACAATAAAATATAAAATAAAAAAAATAATTAAAATCAAAATTAATAAAAAATATCCTTAATAAAAATAAATTAATAATAAATAATTAAAATAAAAAGTAATATAAAAATATCCTTAACACAAATAGATACAATTAATAAAAAATAAATAAAAATAAAATAACAAAATTAATAAAAAATAAAATTAATAAAACTAAAATATTACAATAATTATTAAATATTTCAGCCCCAATATTTATGTCTATCATGTTATTTCAGAAAAGCATTTGATGCAGTTTCAAGCCATTTCACAATAGCGAAAAATCAATGGTTCCAGTGCGAGTCGTACAGACTCATAACAGCATCAGAAATCCTTCTTGAGGTCCGAGAGGTCAGCTGGACTCACCCTGAGGCCAAGAGGTCAGTGACAGGGTTCCAGGCGCAGATGAAGACCTCCGACTCGTGACCCCTCAACACCGTGGCCTTACTGGAGGGAATCTGGGCCTCGCAGTCCACCTCCATGACCTCCACATGATTATCTGACCGAGAGGAGAAGCAGCTCGCAATTACAATCATACTGAAAAACTCTTAGCAGGTGTGTGCACCGTTCAGAACCGAACTGAGAACGCAACTGCTATGCATTAACAAGGGTGAGCGATATATATCGTCTACGAATTGTTTTAACGATATGCAATTTGACATTATCGAGTATATCGCAAAAACCACACAAAAACACAATGCAATGGATTTTAATATGCAATGGATTATCAAAATGAAAACAACACAAACAACATAACATTTTCAGGAAATTCTTATTATTAACAATTTATGGAAAAAAAGAACAAAGCTACGGTTTAACGTCGAAAAACCAACAAACAATACAATAAACAAAATTAGCAGCACTATGCATTTTTTGTTTGCATAAGCATTAAAATTTAAACTTTACGTTGCATCTTACATCTGCGTGAGACTGTTAATTTTGCTTAATGTGAGCAGTATTTATCTCAAGTTTTTCCACGTATTTATAGTTTAATCCTTATTAAAGATGAAGCTATTCAGTCAAGAGCAGAGTGATTTTTCTTCCATTCTTTAATCGACATTAATAACAGAACAAATGCACGGATCTGACACACACATCAGATTTACGTTCATTTAAAACTTTTTATTTTAACTTAGATAAGACCACAACGGGCATTTTGACTTAATTTTGTGTGTATTTGGCCGTTTAAGCCAAATACGCAAATCAGAAAGCAGCGCTGGAGGACCGAATTTAGCGATTTCTTGAATGCTTCGCGAAATCTTTTGAATGCTTAAATTGGCAAAACTTTTAAAAGCATGCATGAGATACACTTTCATGACGAGTCGAAAATATAGCATTAAGCTGAAGGGGGAAATTTTAAAAAAGTTTGAACGAATCGGTTTAATGAATGATTCAATGACTCACTCATGCAGGGCTCGACAGTGCGACCATTTCAGTCGCATTTGCGACTGAAAACTACTGCGTGCGACTATGAAAATGTTTTTAGGAGCACCAGTGCGACTGACCCGATCATCATCATACTTGTGAGTGAGCTCAGGGGAGCTTCAATGGTTTCTACGTGTTTTTGCAGCGTTGAGTAATGAACCACAGACATATCTCACAAATCCTTTCATAAGCAAAGCGAGAGATTCATTGCGCAGTGTAGAGAGCTTCGTTGATTAGAAATGTGAGCTCGCGATGAACTAAGATGAGTGCCAGCTTTTAATGATTTTTAAAGGAGTTTGTAAATGTGATACTGATTTAATACAATACAATTCAATAAACAAGAAGTTAATATTAAGTGACTTACATTGTCTGACTATAACACTATTGTCTGATTTTGCTCTATTTCGTCGTCGAAAATAGTTTAAAACAAAGACACAGCGGAGCCGCTGCGCATCTCCATTCAAACACAACGGTGTTTCGTTTATGAATGAACGGGCGTTTTTAAA
>NW_015654518.1:25163-28167 GCF_001515625.1 Sinocyclocheilus rhinocerous
CTCCTAAAAAGAAAAGTAAGCGACTAACTCACTCATGCAGTGATTTGCCGCCACCTACTGGCGATTTTAGGTTTATATTTAAAGTATATTTCCCTCTCTTCTCTCTCCATTTCAGATATCAGCATTCAACATTTTGTTTTTAAACATCAAAACATTATTTATGCATTTGTAACTGCAGGTTTACTGCATTCATGTCCTGCATTGAACAGTCTGTGAATGAATCTAAACGCCACTTCAGACGCAGATTCTGTTGCTCTGCACTGCAAACACTACTTTTGTTGATACTGATTTAATTTGATTGGTAACTATACCTAATACCTTAATAGTGTATTAGCCGGAAGCCCGTTTCAGCCACTGAATAAAAATATAAAAAAAAGGTAATTGCGACTTTTTAATCTCACAATTCTGACTTTTTTTCCTCAGAATTGCATATGATATAAACTCGCAATAGCAAGACAAAGTCGCAATTCTCGTAAAAAAAAAACTGTGAGGAAAGAATAAATGTCACATTTGTTTAGAGCATTTTCTACACATATATCCACCTTATTTTTCAAAGCAGAAGTAAGCCGTTTTCTGTGAATGTGCGAGACTTCCGGTTCATTAGCCGCTGTGGGGAAATAACCAGAAGAATAACATCATGCAGTAAACGGTAAAACTGTTTGCACTACAAACCAGTGTCTTCATAATTAAGACATTAAAATAATACGGTGAGATGCACCAAATTGCGAGCTGTTTAGTACAGATAAAAACAGCTGGAAGCGGATGAGACCGGAAGCCAAACACATTAAATTTACAAAAGGCCGCGCCAGTTCTTACGAGAAAAATAAGGTGGATAAATAGCGACAAGTCAAGCTGCAATACCAAACAGAACCACACGGAGACGCCAATATATAGATATATACAGATCCATTCAGAATTATTAAACAAGGCAAAGCACAAGTTAAAAAAAGCAAAGCAAAACACTAAGGTTCAACCAACTTGAGAACTACATTCAGTCACAAAGAGTTGATTATTACACAGAATCTGTGCCGATATCACGGACCATAACTATATCTGCATCATTTGGTTATTGAGTGTAGTATGCAGCCTATAAATGTTGTCTTGCACATCCAGTCTGTTTTACTTCATTAGTAACATTTGTATTATATTGGACGTGTTGAATTTTATCTTTAGCTCCTTGCATTCTTTCTTATGTAGAAAACATGTTAAGTAAAAATATGCAATATAGCGCATGTATTTAGCAAAATGCTCCTCTTTATAGTTATTTTTAGCTGATTAATGAGCTTATGCATGCTGAATGGTTATTCTGAGGTAGCTAAATATACTGTTTACAAGTGTTTTCCGCAGTTTGAAACACTGAGTGAGCGATTACATGACATTTCAGTAAGCTGTACTGTATCTTATAAAATAGCTTTTGATGTGCATTCATGTTTATTTCATACTGTAGTAGAAAGAGAGAGATCTGACGGATTGAACTGAGGCGCTACAGCGATCGCTCACGCTACATTATTAAAGAGCGCCAAAACCGGTATGTATTATTTGAATATCGTTACGAATTTAACAGGATTTTAAAGCTGATACTTTGTTAAAATGTAACAGAGCACAAAGCTTATTGCGATTATTATACTAAAACTTCGATGCGCATCGTCTTAGTTTATTACGTCAACATCACAAAAGATGTGATCGCAAAACAATCAGGAAAAAATATCATAACATGTCAATTTATATAGTCGCCAGTTGTGATCTCAGCAAAAACTTCACTCGCAAATTCATATATTTGGTCGCAAATGTGTCGTCTGGAGACCTGCATACTGAAATGTGCTCAGAGAGCACAGACACACGGACTGTTTATTCGCACACTAATAATAACACACTTGCATGTCTAATAATGTACGACTCCTGTATGTCACTGTAATCGTCTTTACCTCCAGGGCTCCAGACTGCGACCATTTTTTCTGCCTATGCGACTAGATTTTAGTGGCGCAAACACCGCGTTGTTCAACTCATAATCACTGCCATTTCTGTTGCATATGAGAAACATAAAACGCCTGCCATTATTTTAGGGGGGCGGCCCGCCCCCCCAACGGCACCCCCGCTCCCCTTGAAGGTCAAGTTAATTTTATTTAATTATATTTTCTCTATAGCACCCGATCACAACAGTAGTCATTTAAAGTTACCTTTCCGATAGAACGGGTCTATACCTTGTTCTTTTATTAAGCAAACTAAATAGCCTTATGTTATTTATCTTATTTACACGACGGCATGTCATTTCGGTCTTTACGTTATGGTCGCGCTCTCTGTATCACGCACAGCGGAGTTCCGCCCGATGCGCGCGCACACACACACACGTGCGCGCACTCCCACTCCCACTACTATTTGTAAATATTAAGCCGCAAAACGACTATTTAAATATGATTTCTGCGTGTCTCTGTGTTAATGAATGGCGCAGACGCGCGGTTTTGTTTACTACACAGAAAGGTATTCACGGCAACCCGTCAAAATAAAAGTTCGGTTTAACTTGAAGGCATTGCGGCAGAAATATATTACTATTGTTCAATAGAATGTACGTAATAGGCTGCTACTTCTACTACTAAAATGATTAAAACCTTATTTTTAAGGAATAATCATACAATATTTATTCAATGTTTTAATTGTAATATTAAATTACCTTTATTTTCCCAAAAAAAAAAAACTTGTTTAATTTTCATTACTTAAAAGATAGATTAAATGAATGTTTATGCCTTAGAAATGTAAATACACAACACAAAATTTCTGAGCAAAAAATCATAAGGCTATTGTAAGAATAAATGAAACTTGTTTTTATGCTTTCAAACAATTAGACATGCTAAAACAGAATTTGGTAACAATAAAACATAAGATTGGGAATTTTTGTTACATTTTTAATACATTGATGTTAAATTGTTTAAGTTTCATGATTTTAATTAATTAGACATGCTTTTTTATGAATAAAATTTAATTTAACCATTAAAAAGGAGTCCAAAAA
>NW_015654518.1:28189-49341 GCF_001515625.1 Sinocyclocheilus rhinocerous
GTATATAATACAGCATGTGGTGTATGCCATGCCTCATCTTATTCGTTTTTGTTAATAAACGTTTTGTAAGCTAGTTTGTCATTGTATCTTACTGTTTTATTGCTGTTGTGCTTCTTTAATTAAGAATAACAATGAATCCATCTTTTGTTTTAGTCTCAAAAAGTGAGGCGTGTAGATCTTTTCTTGTAAAACGTGACAAGTTCGCAAATTCGAAAGTGAAAGCGCATGAAGCCCAGCTTATAACACAGCAAAAGAGGAACTCCCGTTCACAAAATAATACTACTGATGAAAAAGAACGGGTTGAATGTTAATCACTTTCGTTTCCATATAACTATAAACTATGATAAAAGTTCATCAGCATGCATTGATTAATCCCATGATGTAGCGCAAAATAAATAAGTAAATAAAAAATACTGCGACCAAATCATGTGCTCGTGCGACCATCTGAGAAAGTTAGTCGCAAAAGAGTGACCAGTGGGAGTCTAGAGCCCTGACCTTCATTACAATCGTCATCCGTCTGAACTTTACTGGTGAGACACTGGTTTGCTTTATTCAGCTCATGCAGACTAGTCCTGACTTCAGCTTAAAGATCATTAGAGGTATGTCTGTGTTAGCTTCTGTGTCAGATCAATGACTTACTGAGTGCGTGGGTGCCGTTCTCCTCTCCGTTCACCGCGGATATTGGGTTGGAGAAGTGGGCTTTCTGCTGCTGGACGAGTTTGTCTCTGATCACCTGCTGTCTGGAGTGAACCACGTCTGGCATCACGGCATCGATGAGCGACAGAGACTCTATCGGACGGCCGTCAAACACTGTGCCATCCTACAGTCAAATAAAACACAATACACAGGCTGAAGCGACACAAACAAGCAGAAATGCAAACATCCTTTGGGAAGTATTTGGATTTCTTCATGGTTTGATAGTGAATTGTTTCACTTGTTTGCGGTCACTTCAAAATGAACAAACTCACAAATGGCAATTTCTCTGCATGTTTACTCAACCTATTTAAGAGTTTGGCATAACTAGAAAAATGCATTTTCATCAAAATTTCAAAATGTTATTAATTTCGTTAATGTTTTCAGTAGTGCTGTCAAACGATTAATCGCATCCAAAATAAAAGTTGTTGTTTATGTAATATATGTGTGTATACTGTGTATATTTATTATGTATATATAAAGTACACACATATACAGTCAGCATTTTATTAACTGTATTAAATTATTATTTTATTAACAGTTTTATATTTATGATTTAATATATGTTTTAAAAATTCATAGATCATTTCAAGCATTTAAGTTTAAAATGTTTTTTAATGTCAATGTAAATCAAAAGTTCAGACCAGGGTTATTATAGTAAACTAAAACCATAAAAAAAAGGAGGAAAAAAAAAGGTTGTTTACATTTTAAAATAATACAATGAATAATAATAATAATATTACAATAATTCATTAATAATTAATTTAATCTAATAACATTTTAGTAATTAATAAACATATAAATATTTTTTAAAAATTAATAAAACTAAATAAACTGAGAAAATAAAAATAAAAATTATTTATCACAATGACACTAAAAACAAAACAAAACAAAACACTGGTTTAGACACACTTGATTAAATTTACAATGTTGCTATAATAGCAAAATAGTTTATTTTTGCTTCATGGTCAGTGAAATTCTTGTCAGAGAAAGTAAAAGCCAACAATAAAATCCTTGTTTATTTTTTAATTTCATTATTTAGATTTTTTTTTTTAAATAAGAAAAAACATGTCTATTTATTATGACTCACAGCAGGTGAAAGTTATTAATGCAAAAATCCAGATAATTAATGATGGTTAATGAAGACGACGAGACGCTCACCTCGTTGATGCTGATCTCGGCCTCCACGTACTGAAGGCCTTTCTGCAGGAGGGAGATGAGGGCAGCAGGAGGCACCAGAGTCCCGTTGATGTTCGACTGACTGATGTGGCTCTCGATGCCAAACGTGAACGCCGAGTGAGAGAAACCTACAGCACAAAGGCCAAAGACACCGGCTTTAGTTCAACCAATGAGGAAATGTGACTAAACATGCCTTTATGAACGTCAGCTCATCTCAGAGCAGTTTGGGGAGATTTTGCGGGATGTTTACCTGACTCCTGCAGATACCTGTAGACCAGAAAGTTGACTTCATCACTGGTAATGCTCATCTTAGCTCCACCTCAGAGGATGAGCAGCGCTGGAGCTCACGATCGGCCCCTGCGGGAAACACCACATTCATACATTTCATGCTTTAGTTATGAAACGGTCCATTCTGAAAAATCAAATGCAACAAAGTATCATTTAAATTAAAAAAAATAATTAAAACCAAAAACATTTTTGTTTCTTTTAGTTTAACTTGAAGTACTAAAATAACAAACAAATTAAAAATGAATAAGAACTATGTAGGGGTCAAAGACATTAAGATGTCCGCATCAAAAGAGATTTTATGTCCATAGAAAGCACATTAAATGTAAGTAAAGTGTCTACTTTTAAGGTTTCAAATAAGTAATAAAATGTCAAAATTTGGTTGAAATAATGTTACTTTGTCATTCAGTGTAACACAATATTTATTTAAAATTCAAACAACATGCTTATTCTGACTTGTACATATTAAAATATATAAAAGAGTAAGGGAGCATATTAAATTTTATTGTGTTTTAAATTAGTAAAAAATTCTTACTGACAACTGGGCACAACCTAGGATAGTGGCAAATAAAAAATAAAAAAATAATTTAAAAACTAATTAGTATTTGGGGTGAAAGTAATTAGATGTAAGATATTTATTTTTTGCTCAGAAAAACAAAAACAAAATTGCAATTAAATTAAACAGAAAATGTTTACATTTTTTGGGGGGAAAAACAACAACAATTTAAAGCAGTATTACACTTAATGGTTTTATGCTTAAACCCTTTTTCGTCTTTGACCCATAGACATTTTAAAAAGCAAAAACAAATAATGACAAAAACACAACAAAATTACAAAAACATGAAAATAAAAACTCATTCAAAATATTCATAATAAAAACTTTAATCGTATATAAATAATGCTAAAATAACACCGCCTGATACACATAACCAAACTCACACAAACGGTTTTGCCGATTAATCGGCACCAATAGTTGATTGCTGGAACTATCGGCAAAAATCCATGCCGATAGTTTTCCGGTAGGGCTGAACGATTCCAACCGAAGTCACGATTTGGCTTGATGTGATTGAATCGCATAGGCTGCTATTTTTAATGAAATAAATATCTCAGGGCTCCAGACTCATTCGTCCCACTGGTCGCTCTTTTGCGACTAACTTTCTCAGATGGTCGCACGAGCACATGATTTGGTCGCAATATTTTTAATTTTTTTAGCGCTACATCATGGGATTAATCAATGCATGCTGATGAACTTTTATCATAATTTATAGTTACATGGAAACGAAAGAGGTTAACATTCAACCCGTTCTTTTTCATCAGTAGTATTATTTGTGATTTGAATTTTGTGAACGGGAGTTTCTCTTTTGCTGTGTCATAAACCGGGCTTCGGGTGCTTTCACTTTCGAATTCGCGATCTTGTCACGTTTTACAAGAAAAGATCTACACACCTCACTTTTTGAGACTAAAACAAAAGATGGATTCATTGTTATTCTTAATTAAAAAGCACAACAACAATAAATCAGTAAGATACAATGACAAACTAGCTTACAAAACGTTTATTAACAAAAATGAATAAGATGAGGCATGGCATAGGCCGCATTAACGAAATTGCCTGTGCATTAATTTTAAATACAATTATATTAAAATTTTGCGACCTCTAAAAAAAAATTTGTCGCACCAGCAGGAAAAATGCAAAATGCGACTATTTGGTCGCAGTCTGGAGCCCTGTATCTGCACAGCGCCTGTAGTAAATGCTGCTCATCTCTGCAAGCGCTGCGAGTTTGAGTCGCTAAATAACGTTTACCTGATGAAGGAACACACTCAAAACATCCTCTCAAACTTAATGAGAAGCGGTTATAAACATGTTGTTGAAAACATTATAACATGATTTTACATGAACATCAGTCGAGTGTTTTAAAATAAGTTCATTTTCTGATCTGATGTGGCTTATTACAGAATGAATATATATTTATACTGTAATAAAAGCTCTGTCGATTAGCATTGCATTATAAATTGACTTTATTATTATGAAAATACCCGAGATGGAGTGAAGAACACAGGTAAACCATATATTGTCATAGGTTTATTGTCTTCATGTTTAATCAGTTCATACGTTTCTAGCTTCTTTTAATTGAGTCACAGTGGTAGCTGGATGTCTTTATCCATATTAGGGATTTCCTGGAACGTCACGAGTTCTATTACTTCTGTTATGTATATGTTGAGATTTTGCGCGAGGGCGCCCTCTGGCGTCTAGTATGAATGAAACCGACATTACATGAGTTTAGCACTAAGTCCTATTATAGGCCATAAATAGGAAAAATAATACTTCTCTCTAAAGAAATTTGAAGCAAACATATGATAATCCATGTTTTTCTCCAGTTTATTCATTTTTATTCTGTATGTTTTAATTCTGTTTGAGGGTGTATAATTTTTCATTTGTCCTTTTTTTTCTTGATTATGTATGTTTTTAAGTTTGTTTTATATTTGTTGTACGGCACTTTGGTTTCAACACCTCTTGTGTATTTAAATGTGCTTTATAAATAAACTAAACTAAACAGTGTATTGAAGTGTGCAGGAGTTCTTTTCTTTCTTTCTTTTTTCCTTCCCCACAGTGGACGTATAAAAGGCTCATATTTAATTTTTTCAAGACACGGACTCCATTTTTGAGTTTACATACCTCCTGATAAAAGTTAAGAAATTACTGTCAACAATTTTTATCATAACAGTATCAAATGATGTACAGTTATAGGCCTGTATGTTAACAAGTAACCCTGCAGTTTTCTGTAAAACAATAGTTTTCTGTAAAATAAAATGAGTATTTTTATTATCTTATCATATATTTTTATCTATCATATTGTTATTTTTTTGTTAATTTGTTTTAAAAATCGCATTTAAATCACAATTTTAACCAGAAAAATCTGAGAAGGTCCGCTGTCATTATACAGTACGAGAGCGGCCTCTAGACACCACGTGCTGTGTCAGTATTAAATGTATGAAGTAAATGTAAGTTAATTAAAAGTAGGCCTAATCCTCAAAAGTGTTCTGGTCTGAATCAGGAGAGAAATCTGCACAGATCAAGCAGCGTTTAAACAGCTCTAAACACATATGTGGCTGGATTTTGATGTGAGAGACAACAGCAGATGCACTTTTTCACTGGAGGAAGTGTTATTATGGATTATGGACTCATGTTTTAGTTAAAAACGTCTTAATGCTGGATTAGTTTCAGCTTTTGTCTTCTCCAGATGTTAACTGATGGACTGGAGTGCTGTGGATTACTTGTGGATTATTGTGATGTTTTTATCAGCTGTTTGGACTCTCATTCTGACGGCACCCATTCACTGCAGAGCATCCATTGCTGAGGCACTGACGCAATGCTGCATTTCTCCAAATCTGATGAAGACACAAACTCAACTACATCCTAATTGCATTATATAAGTCGCTTTGAAATTTAAGTCGCAGAAGATAAAGTTGTTTCAGATGATTAAAACGACTTATATTCCCGAAAAAAATACAGTGAGGGTGTTTATTTGGCATTGTGCATGTTTGAGTCCAATGCAAAACACCATCATGACTTCAGAAGTCGCCTAATGTGATCATCATGACTGTCAAAGAGACAAACGGCAGTGAGATTAGAATCAGAATGTGACGTGACCGTCCTGTTCATAAGTGTTCACTAAACAGTGCAGAATTGAACAAACTGCTGTCCAATTAACAAAAACACACCAGTGTTACAATCACAGCCAGTGTCATTGAGCTGAAGACGACTGGGTTTCATTGCACAAGATAAATAGATGCATCATCTTATATTGGAGCTCATATGCATCTCGGCTGGTTTCGCTGACTAATGTGCTCCAGAAATAAACCCAGCGCTTCCTGAAGCGTGACTGAACAAAGCAGAACATGAGCAGTTGATGCATTTGCTCTGAAACCAGTGATTTTCTAAATGTTTAATGTAAGTAAAGCACAATAAAAGATAATCAAGCTAAAATAAATCACGACAAGGAAGGATCATGAAACTAGTCTAATGGAACAGCCTTTATTTTTCTAATAAACATACTTTAAAATCATCTACATTCACAATGTTGCTTAATTTTATATAGCCTGTAAAATAAGTGTGAATAAATATTAATATTTAGTCTTTTCTTTTTAGCCCTGCAGCCACAAAATGTTATTTATTTTAGTATCAAGATAGTATTATAGTTTTTACTAATATTTCTATTTAGTTTTTATTTTTATATTTCCATTTATATTTTATTTTTAGTTTTTGTAATTTTGTTTTGTGATTTTTATTAGTTTAAATGAGTATATATAGTTTTTATTTCAGTTGTAGTTTTATTTTATATATGTTATATATATATATATATATATTTTTTTTTTTTTATATTACAAAATAATATATAATATACTATATTACAAAATTATATTTTATATTACAAAATAATATAATATACTATAATGCAGTCTGATTAAACCATTTCAGATGAATATCTTCGCGTATTTTATTTAGTTGTATTTTTATTTTATTGTTTTTTTTTTCTTACCACTTAAAGTTTTAGTAATTTTGTTGTGTTTTGTCATTTTTATTCGTTTTTTTTTTATGTCTATACAGTTTTGGTTTTAGTTACTTTAGTACATCAAGTTAAACTAAAAAATGAGAAATGTTGCCTTGGCAAACAGCTTAAATAAAATTATTTTATTTTATTTCAAGCACCGAAAATGTTTTTTTATGGTTGTATTTGTTCAGTTAACTATAATAACCCTGCCACAAAACCACGAGTATAAAAAGAAGCGATAAAGACCACAGAAGTAGTGAAACGGTTAACGTCAGCAGGTCTTAAAAAGGACATTAACAACAATCCTGCTGAATGAATACGAACTAGGTTAATATATAAAGGAAGGATAAAATCGTCACAAGCGTGGAGCCAAAAGTAACCGCAGGAATGATTAATGTGGAAAGCAGGATGGGCGAGACGAAAGATGCATGCGAGGCTGCAGAGCCTCATTTTCTCCTGGCTGGTCTTCTCAGGATCTGCAAACAGCAGCCATTTTCTCCTGAGTGGCGTAAAAACACGCCTGTTGAACGAATACAAACTAGGTTAATATATAAAGGAAGGATTAAAAAAAAGTCACAAGCACAGAGCCAAACGAAACCACAGGAATGATGAATGGTGAGAAGAAAGCAGACGCATGCGAGGCTGCAGAGGGCCTCATTTTCTCCTGGCTGGTCTCCTCTGACAGATGTGCTCTCAGATGCCATTTTCTCCTGGCTGGTCTCCTCTGACTGATCAATCACTGGATTTAAAGCCGGACAAACTGAAGTCTAATAAAGCAGTAAGACTGTAGTTACAGTGATTTTACCGCATTAAATAATGACTGTTTACTATTGTCTTTCTAGAGCTGCATCACTGAATCCCTATTCTCCTGTTTAACACTGTAAAGCTGCTTTCAAACTAATCTATGCTGTAGAAAGCACCGTATAAATAAAGGTGACTCAACCCTCTACATTGCGAGTAAATCACTCGCATATGCAACTAAATCGTCACTCTGGCGACTAATTGATTGCTAATATTAGCCAATGGCTAATAAATTCTCAGATTTTACTCGCCAGTGTGTGAGTTGGAGGCTAAGTATAAGTTATGACTAACTGTAACGCTGTGAAACATGTAATTTATATAAACATACATACAGAACATACACTGCCGTTCAAAAGTTTGGGATCAGTGAGATTTTTATTACTTTTGAAAGAAGTCTCTTCTGCTCATTTTATTACAAGTTTTGCTGCTTAATATTTTTTTTGGAAGCTGTGATACCTTTTTCAGTATTATCTGATGAATAAATCCAACAAAAAAACAAATTAAATAAATAGAAAAAACTAATTTAAATAAAAATTGATTAAAATAAACAAAAATAGATTTAAATAAGTAAATAAATGAGTAAATACATAAGTACACAAATACATATAAATTAGATTAAAATCAATTATATAATAAGGAATTTTTGTTTATTATTTTAAGTGTTACATTATACTGTAAATGTGTCAATTTAATTTTTATGACCGGATTCTGTGATTCGGTTCACGTTTTCCGCATCTCTGAAATCATAGGGCCCAGAATTACATGCATCCTTAACAGACAAAGCAATCCCATAATGCACTGCGATGAGCTCAGTGGAAAAAATGGTGGACGAATCCTGAGAAATATAAACAAAACAAATTCTCCAGCAATTAAAAATGGACTATCTTAACCAATATTTGTTTACGGTGTAACATCTACAGCTACTGACAAACTACTGAAAATAAATGTGCTTCAGATGAGGAACACTATTTTGTGGTGGTCGTGTTAAATAATTCAGGATTATTAGATTATGCTCTCATATTGATCCGTAAAAGATATGTTTCCCAACATCAGAACACAAAAAGGCCTGTGGTGATGAAGAGGCTGCACATCCTACAAAAACATTCATAAAAAGACTTCTGAATTTTATTACGCAAAATAAGACAAGAAGTCTCTCTAATGCCTGTCTGCTTTCCTCACGGACGCTGCTCCTGTTTAGCCTTCAGACTGTAAATGTCCTGTTATCAAATATTGTAAATATTGTATAAATAAACAGCCTGTATATTGGCATTTTATCAGCCACTCGACTATCCTGCGATACTTTTTTCAGGATTCTTTGATGAACTAAAAGTTAAAAAGAACAGCGTTTATTCAAAATAGAAATATTTTGTAACAATATACACTAGCGTTCAAAAGTTTAGGGTCAGTATTTTTTCCCCTTTTGTTTTGTTTGAAAGAAATTAATGCTTTTATTCAGCAAGGATGTGTTAAATTGATTTTAAAAAGTGATAATAAAGACTCACATTGTTAGAAAAGATGTCTATTTTAATTAAATAAACGCTGTTCTTTTTAAACTTTATTCATCAAATCTGAAAAAAGTATCACAGGTTCCAAAAAAATATTAAGCAGCAAAAACTGTTTCCAACATTGATAATACATATTTCTGAAGATCATGTGACACTGAAGACTGGAGTAATGATGCTGAAAATTCAGCGTTGCATCTCAGAAATAAATTACATTTTAATGGATATTGAAATAGAAAACCAGTATTTTAAATGGTAATAATATTTAACAATATTACTATTTTTTCTGTATTTTTGGTAAAATAAATGCAGCCTTGATGAGCAGAAGAGACTTCTGTAAAACACATTAAACATCTTACCGATTCCAAACTTTTTGAACAGCAGTTTGTACTCAATTAATTTGATTTGGATTCATGCAGCTAAATCACTGAGATCAACAAGTGATCCAGGGTTTCAGCTTCTGATAAACACTGTAACAATCCTTGAGAAAAGCACGTTAGTGTGCAAAACAAACTAACCCTGTTAAATCACTCTCATTGTAGATCGAGATCATGACTAGCCTTAAGAGCATTTCACTTTTCACAGTTTCCTTTCTGCATTAACGTTAGAGAACGCGACTCTTTTGAATAAGTGAACATGTGTTTCTTAGCAAAGTAACAGAACTAGGAGCGGCCCTTCCCCCACCCGCCTCGCCGTGTTGCCAGGTCCGCGGAAATCGGGCTACTTTAATACTGTTGCGGCGGGTTGAAGCGACATCAGTAACGGGATATTTAGCCCACTGAATGCGAATTTTACACACACACACACACAAAAAAAACGTGCATTTAACCCCCGGGAACGCGATTTGTACCGGTGGAAACCCCCGTGAAAAGCGTTTGAACTAGTTTTGAGTATCTATCGCGCGGGTTTTGTGGAAACCTGGCAACCCTGTTAGCATGTGCCGCTAAATCTGGCGGCTACTTTCAGCGCGTTTCACCACAAAACCAACACGAAATGATCCCTATCGAGTGTTCATCAGTGCACATATCCTCTCTGAGGTGCTCAACAAAAACGGGACACCGAGGAAATCAGACTTTAGCGGCGACGGAGCCTCACGGAGGGGAGTGGGAAAGTTCCCGGCTCGCGAGTTACCTCACAAACACTTCCAAGAGAATAATCCACACAGAAAAAGTCCAAACGAGGGAAATATCGCCTCTCCTTACCGTCAACAATGAAGCTGCCGCTTCTCTTTCACTTCCTCCGGGAAAATATCCTCCAACTTCAGTGTGCGAGCCGCGACTTTACACCCATCTTCGGTCAGTTCCCCCTCAGCGCTCGGTTATCCGCGGTATTCCGTTAAAAGGTCGACGTGAAACAACAATCGAGGTTTCATCTGCCAAAGTTAACGTTTAAACGTCGATCCGGTGTGTTTTTAGACTAGTTTCCTGTGTTTCTCGCAGAACGGAGCGTCGGAAGACAGCGCACGCGCTACAGAGAGCGAGAGGGCTGTGTTCTCATACCTCGCGAGCGCCCTACCTAGGCTACTACACTAGGACACTACTCTTACTAATTCTATATAGTATTGGTACTGTACACAATAAACAGTAAGACATTTTATTGAAAATTTAAGTAAAATGGCAAAATTATGTATTTTTATTTTATACAGTAAAGCATTTTAATACATGCTTCGGTATTATTTATATATCACATTTTAAATAGTAAGGCTTTTTTATACAAAAACGAATTAAAATGCTAAATTATATTTATTTTACATGTTAAATAGTAAGACTTTTGTAAGAGATTTGATATAAAATGTAATAAAAAATGGCAAAATTGTGTATTTTTGTTTTATACACTAAAGCATTTCTATGCACAATTAAATTAAAATGCAAAAGTATACTGTAAATTGTAAATAGTATTGTTTTTTTATACAAAATTGAATTAAAATGCTAAATTATATTTATTTTACATGTTAAATAGGAAGACTTTTGTAAGAGATTTTATATAAAATGTAATCAAAAATGGCAAAATTATATAGGCTATTTTTATTTTTTACAGTAAAGCATATTTATGCACAATTAAATTAAAATGCAAAATTATATTTTAAAAATTTAAATGGTAAGGCTTTTTAATACAACATTGAATTAAATGCAGTATTATATTTATTTTAAATGTTAAATAGTAAAATATAATTTTGCATTTGTAATTCAATTTTGTATAAAAAGTCTTACTATTAAACATAAACTTTAGATATGGCTCAAGTCCCTTCTTTAATTAGGTGTTTTTTCACCTGTTTTATCAAACTGCCGGTATTTTACATGTTAAATAGTAAGACTTTTGTAAGAGATTTTATATAAAATTTTATCAAAAATGGCAAAATTATATAGGCTATTTTTATTTTTTACAGTAAAGCATATTTATGCACAATTAAATTAAAATGCATAAGTATACTGTAAATTGTAAATAGTATGGCTTTTTACGAAACTGAATTGAAATGCTAAACTATACTTATTTTAAATGTTAAATAGTAAGACTTTTGTAAGACATTTATAGCAGATTTAATTAAAAATGGCAAAATTATATTTTTTTATTTACACTAAAGCAATTTATGCACAATTAAATTAAAATTCAAAAGTATACTGTCAATTTTAAATAGTATGGCTTTTTATACAAAACCGAATTAAAATGCTAAATTATATTTTTAAAATGTTAAATAGTAAGACTTTTGTAAGAGATTTTATATAAAAATGAATTAAAAATGGCCAAATTATATATTTTTATTTTATACAGTGAAGCATTGTCATGCACAATTAAATTAAAATGCAAAATTATATTTTAAATTTTAAATAGTAAGGCTTTTTAATACAACATTGAATTAAATGCAGTATTATATTTATTTTAAATGTTAAATAGTAAAATATAATTTTGCATTTGTAATTCAATTTTGTATAAAAAGTCTTACTATTAAACATAAACTTTAGATATGGCTCAAGTCCCTTCTTTAATTAGGTGTTTTTTCACCTGTTTTATCAAACTGCCGGTGAAACTTGTGCATCTGATCACTTAGTAAACTACCTTCACACATATCTATGCATGCATGAATGCACAAGTTGAAAAATAAAGAAACTCACAGAATATACAGTTCTATAACTATAAAGTGATTTTGCAATAAACAATTTTGAACTAAATCAAAATTAAGACTATTTCATCTTTTGAATAAAGGATCATCCATGCTGTCTATGTAGGGCGCTCGCCAGGTATTGTGACACAGCCGTGGAGAATGGGGGAGGAGCTTTGCACTTTGTGACCCACAATGAAAAAATGAGCAGCTGACCTTAAACCTACTTATTCAACAGCACGAAATCGGCACACATCCCCTGAGAAATAACACCGCTATCATCCTTCTGTGCCTTTCACTGTTAAATACTTTCTAGCATACATGACTTAGTTAGCATGCACTGGCTTTCTGGAAGGCAATTCCTAATAGGTTCTTGTATGCTTGGTTATCGTTAATAACCTTAAACTAACATTCGCATAACGTTTGAGGGAGGTTTTTGCACTGTTAATCAATGATTCCCATATTTTTTTTTTGGGAGACAAATCCTGTCATTCTGGCGATTTCATATTTTATGACCATAAACTAACATTGCAGAGGTTTTTGTGTGACAACCTAATTATAACGTATACACAACGTTATTTTAACACTATATTCTAATCAGGCTCTGCGCGATGCGACACATTCACAACCAATCAAATCATATTTGATATTTAATGTACGGTTATTTTTAGTGAAATTTTGGACCAATGTGATTTCAATGTGGGCGGGGCTTATAGGAGTGACATTATAAACATAGAAACCATGTGACCAATAAATGCCCGTCATAAAGGTTCCTGCTTTGTCTTGTCTTGTGCTGTCAGGACATGGTGTAATGACTGTTTTTAAGTTTTATTATTTTATAATTTCATAAACTAGGAACAAAATGTCATATGTTAAATGTCTAGTCGTGTGACCGCAGACTCGTCTCCCTCCCCCACTGCTGTATTTTGTGCATGGAAGGTCACACAGCATCGGATTAATTCTCCTTTTGCCCTGCACAGTCATTCACATTTGTAAAGTAAATATTAATAACAAGTTGACATCATTACAGACCTACATTAGTGTGACACATTCCTCTGAGAGCCGTAAAGACTCGCGTATCAACGCAGCTGCTTACAAAAATCATCACTACCACTCAAAATTAATGCTTTTATTCATCAAGGACGCGTTAAATTGATCAAAAGTGCCAGTAAAGACATGTATAATGTCACAAAAGAAATGCTGTTCTTTTGAACTTTCTGTTCATCTGTGAATTCTGAAAAATCAAATGCATCACGGTTTCCACAGAAACATTGTGCAGTTTCAACATTGATAATAATCAGAAATGTTTCATTTAATCAGCATATTAGATATCATGTGACACTGAAGACTGGAGTAATGATGCTGAAAATACAGCTTTGATCACAGAAATAAATGACAGTTTAACACATATTCACATAGAAAACAGCTGTTTTAAATTACAATAATATGTCACATTTTTTACTGTATTTTTGATTAAATAAATGCAGCCTTGTTGAGCAGAAGATGTACAATCATGAGCCAGTTGTGCCGGATTGACCTGCATCTAGTATTAGTTCTCGAGCGCTGTTAAATATGTATTTCTTAGCCGTGTGCTCAGTTGTTTTCTAACTAGTGTGTATCCACGGCAAAGATTGCGATATCTTGCATCACTGAGAGCGAACACGTATGATCTGTGTTTCTGAGTTTGTGTAAGTCTGGCTTTCTGTCTCAGATTCAGTGCGCAGACAAACATGAATCATTGTTAAAGGGATAGTTCGCTCAAAAATACGTCTAGAAAGTTGTTGTTCCAGATTCACAAGCTGTTACTCATTTTATATGTCCAAAAAGAGAAAAAACACAGTCGTTTTCTGAAGTCGTATGATGCTTTATGTGAATTTTACATCATTATTCACCAATAATCGTCATTTTGCATAAACTTATATGTGTCACATTTGGTTATGAAACATATGAACATGTGAAGTCAGACCTGCGGGAAGCATCTGTGCTCTATTTTCTATATTTCCCCATTTTAACTGTATTACTGACCAATGCTTTGATAAATAAAACAAACAAATAAAAATAGATTAAATTAAATATAAATATATTATATTAAGTAAATAAATGAGTGAATAAATAAGTAAAAATACATTAAAATAAATAAATAAATATAGATTAAATACAAGTCAAATAATTAAACGAATAAGTAAATAAATAGATGAAAATATGTAAAAAATAAATTGGGGTTAAAAATTAAATGTGTAAATAATAAACAAAATAAATAAATAATACATATACCAGTATAGTGATAAAATGAGTAGAAAAAAATTTAATGATGATTCAGTTTATCAGTATATTGTAATAAATATTTGAGAAATGATTGTTGTATCTGATTGTATGAGTCTATATAGAGTGAAAGTCAATGTAAAAAGAGCAGATGAACACAAAACAGAACTTCTGCTCTTATCTGTTCTTACTCCACATCTATTAAATGTGTGCAGTTTTCTAGCGTAGTTCTTGAACTTCTCAGGGAATATCAGTGGTGCGACCTATTTCAACAACAGTGGTCACATACGCATATTTACTGCTTTCTATGTTCTTGGTAAAATGTGGTTCCTGTGGCTGATCACACACTTGCTGAGCTGGAGTTTATAGTTCTGCACTAAATGCATTGATGGGGTGCGTGTTGACTGCTGTGCAGAGCACTGAACTTGGCCACTGTAGTGCACACTAGTTTCCATGACAACGGGCTGTAAAAAGTAAATAAACAAGTGAATAGATTAAAATAGCAAATACATAAATAAAAAATCCAAATTAAATAAAAATAAATAGAAATAGATTAAAACAAGTAAATAATGAATGAATGAATGAATGAATTAATATTTTAAATAATAAAAATAAATAAATGAATAAAAATAAAAGTTAGATAAAAATACAAAATGTTGTTTATATAAATGTGTATTGTATTTAAATAAATAAAAATAGATTAAAACAAGTAAATAAATGAGAAATTAAATAAATAATATTATGAAATAATAATTATTAAAGTATTAAATTATTATTATTATTAAACAATATTAAATACAATATTAAATAGATTTAAATAAATACAAAATAGATTAAAATAAGGATGCAAATAAATAAATGAATAGATTAAAATAAGCAAATGCAAACGTAATAAATTAATAAATAAATGCAAATTATATTAAAATATATAGAAGTAGTTTTCAATAAATAAACAAACAAATAAGAGTAAAATTGGTAAATAAATAAACAGATGAGTAAATACGTCAGTATATAAATACAAATTAGATTAAAATAATAAGTAAATAAATAAATAGATTAAAATAAATAAATAAATAAGTAAATAGATTAAAATAAATAACAATAGATTAAAATAAGTAAATAAATAAATGTTAATAAAAATAAGATTAAAATAGAAAACTGAGAAAAATAGGTAAATAAACAAATAGATTAAAATAAGTAAATAAACCAGGAAATATATAAGTAAATAAATAAATACAAATTATATTCAAATATATAGAAGTAGTTTTCAATAAATAAACAAACAAATAAGAGTAAAATCGGTAAATAAATAAACAGATGAGTAAATACGTCAGTATATAAATGCAAATTAGATTAAAATAAATAAAAATATAATAAAATAAGTAAACGAGTAACTGAATACATGTCAGAAAAATATAAAAATTGAGTAAAATAAGTAATTAAATAAATGAATAGTTAATATTAGAGCTAATGTTTCTGCTTTCTTCTGGTTCTTCATGCTTTCATATCAGATCTTCTGTTAAATGTGCAAAAGTTTTATTATTTTAGAAATCAGTCAATTCTACTCAGTTTACTCAGGTTTTGATCATAAACAGCATCTGAATCCAAACGTTTCTCTTTATGATAAAAGATCAACTGCTTGCAAAACAGTTATAATGTAAAGTTAGAGTTAAGCCAAACTAAATATCACTTACTAAACTTGCTGAAAATATAATCCTACATATAAACTAAATATCTGCTGACGTCTCTGAACATAAAATAACAGACTGACGGAATCAGACTGAATTTAGACTTCTTTCTAAAAAGAAATCTTCATTATTGCATTATTGTGTAGTTCTGCAGGAAAAAGTGAGTTTTATAATTGATAATTTCATATCCCATGCTGCTGGAATTGTGGAATGAGGTTTTCATCTCTGCATTATGTGACAGTAAATACAGTAATGTCTCTGAAAGGATGAGGTTACATCGCCACCTAGTGTTCATTACAGCTACTACATGCTCTGAGCACAGGCTACAATACTATACGCTCAATAATACAATCATTTGTATTTAAAACATTGGTGAACTATAGATTAAAATAAGCAAATACATAAGTACATAAATGAATTAATAAACACAAATGATTAAAATAGAAATAGACTAAAATAAGTAAATAATGGATCAATTATAAATGAATAAAAATAGTTTAAAATAAGTAAATAAATAAATACAAATTAGAATAAAATAAATAAAATAGATTTAAATAAGTAAATAATAGAGTAAATAAATAACTAAATAAATAAATACAAATCTTAAGATTAAAATAAATACTAATAGTTTAAAATAAATAAAATAAATAAATAAATAATAAGATTAAAATCGAAAATGGAATCAATGATGTAAATAAATAAGTAAAAAAAAAAAATGTAAATAAAAAATGATTAAAATAAATCAAAATAGAGTAAACTAAGGAAATTAATGAATATGCGATATAAAATAAGTAAAGAGATGAGAATATGCATAGTAAATAAATAAGTAAAAAATAAATAAGATAAAAAATATTTTAATAGATTAAAATAAATCAAAATAGAGATTAAGTAAAAAAACAAATTGAAATCAAAATAGAGTAAAATAAGGAAATAAACAAATAGATTAAAATAAGTAAATACACCAGGAAATATATAAGTGAATGAATAAATACAAATTAGATTAAAATATATTAAAACAAACTAGCAAATAAATAAATAAATACAAAAAATATTAAAATAATAATTAAATAAATAAATACATTAAAATAAGTAAATAAACTGATCAATACGTAAGTAAATAAATAAATACAAATTAGATGAAAATAAATAAAAAGACGAAATATTCAATAATGTAAATAATATTCTGTAAATAAATTACATTTTAAAATATATTCAAATACAAATCAGCTAAATTTTTTTACTGTATTTTTGATCAAATAAATGCAGCCACAGTGAGCAGAAGAGACTTGTTTATCAAAATAATTGCTCGGTAGCATAACTGTTCTTAATAAAACCGGACTTAATTATAGTTAGGACCAGTGTTGGGGAAAGTTACTTTTAAAAGTAATGTGTTACAATGTTGCGTTACTCCATAAAAAAAGTAACTAATTACAGTACCTCGTTACTTTTTATGGAAAGTAGTGCGTTACGTTACTTTCACGTTACTTTTTAAATCTGGACAGGGCTTGCTTGTTTGTTTTCAAAATAAAAAAGTTATATTTTTGTCAAATATAAAAGCCTTTTCACATCAAAAGTGAACTGAATAAGCCTCAGGCTGAAGGGAAAGTAAATGTACGTCCGTACAGTAGAATGCAGAAGAAGAAATTTCAACACACTTCAGCAATAAAAAAAGACAAACAAATGTTTGTAACTCAGATATTCTCTTGTAAATTAAAAAGTAATGCGTTACTTTACTAGTTACTTGAAAAAAGTAATCTGATTACGTAACTCGCGTTACTTGTAATGCGTTACCCTCAACACTGGTTAGGACCATAACAATCTGTTTTGGATGTTTTGCTGCTATCCGAGGGAATGTGTTTGGCTGCTGACCTGCTTTACTCCTGAAGTGTTTCATCTAGTTTTATGGATCAGAGGGTTTACACATGAATGAACGACGGTCACATGACCACAGACGCCATATAAGGGCGGGAATCTGATGCCAGACGACTGCTTTTGTTTTTATACTTTTATTCCTCAAGGACGCATTCAGTCCTGTATTGATAACAGTACATTTCAAATAAATGCTGCTCTTTTGAGCTTTCTGTTCATCTGTGAATCCTGAAAAATAAAAAAATATTGGGCAGCACGACTGTTTTAATAATAGGAATGTTTATTAATAATTAAACATCAATAATAATTGATAAATGTTTGATGAATAGAACATTCAAAAGAACAGCATTTATTGGAAATTAAATTTTTTTTTGTAACATTAAAAATGTCTTTACTGTCACTTTTCATCAATTAAATGCATGAATAAAAATATTATTATTTGTTTATTTTTTTGTAAGTGCAAACTTTTGAGTGATTTCTGACGATCATGTGACGCTGAATGATGCTGAAAA
This sequence comes from Sinocyclocheilus rhinocerous, assembly GCF_001515625.1. NCBI lineage: Eukaryota > Metazoa > Chordata > Actinopteri > Cypriniformes > Cyprinidae > Sinocyclocheilus > Sinocyclocheilus rhinocerous. Next base: position 46,628 of record NW_015654518.1, read on the forward strand.
TTCAGCTTTGATCACAGAAATAAATTACATTTTCACACATAGTTACATATAACACAGCTATTTTAAACTGTAATAATATTTCACATTTTTTACTGTATTAAAAAAATATTGGGCAGCACGACTGTTTTAATAATAGGAATGTTTATTAATAATTAAACATCAATAATAATTGATAAATGTCCCACTGTATTTTTTTTGTTTTTTTTTGCTGAATATACAGTTTTATTTAGAACGTATAATTATGAAAGGCTGTGAATTGTGTTGTATTGTTGGTTTTAAGGGTGAAGTGTGTATATTTTAGTGCGAAATAGAATTGCTAAATTAAGAGTTGTTTCCAAGCAGGTTTCAAACACTCTCTCCATCTGCCATTGGTCGAACAAACAGGAAGCCCCGCCCCCAAACTCACACCATTGGTCGAGAAATTTTTTTATATCTCCAGTTAAAAAACAGACTGCAGTTTTTGGTGTCATTTGTGGTCCAGAAAATATAAATAAGAATAACAATATAATATAAATAAAGTTTTATTTTTTTTATTTTTTTAATCCCCCATGGCGAAAACGGACTTCCATACAAAGCAGCTTCACATTAATAAACAGGAAAATAACTGTTGAAAAATTAATCAGCTGTGAAACAAATTCTATTTAATCTATAAAGCAGCTCTAGAAGACAGTAGTGTCATTATCCAGCTTTATTTTGTTCAGTTTTAATTAAATTTAGTCAGTGTTGCAAAGTCCATCAATTATGAAACATTGGATTAATCTATAAAGCAGCTCTATATAGTGATGCATGTATGTGTCTATTTACATTTAACAGTAAGACCTTTACTAGATTCTCTAATACAGGCTCACTTTAGTGCTTTAACTTCTTCCCTGGTTAAAGTTAGGCTAGTTAGTTAGTTTGGTCTAGTTAGCCCCTGTTGGTAGATATCATAACTACACCAAAAAGCATCTAAAAGAGCATTTTCTCCATTGACAATAATTCAAAATGATTTTACATCACAGAAATAAATGTAAAATATATTAAAATATATTAAAAAATAAATAGATTTTTTTTTCAAAATCTAAAAAATAAAAATAAAACATTTTTAAAGAGATTTTTAAGAGATAAGTTAAGAGATGAGTAAATACATAATAAATAAATTAGATAAAATAAGTAAATAAGTATAAAAAAAATTAAAATATTTTAATAAATTAAAATAAATCAAAATAGAGATTAAGTAAAAAAAACTAATTTAAATAAAAATTTATTAAAAAATCAAAATAGAGTAAAATAAGGAAATAAATGTATATGCGATCTAAAATAAGTAAAGAGATGAGTAAATACATAATAAATAAATTAGATAAAATAATAATAATTATTTCATTATGTTATAGTATGTTTTTCTAATTGCGTTTTTTCCAGATTTACAACTGAGCTGAACGGAAATGCTAATAAGTTAACAATAATAATTTACATCATGATTATATGTGTTGCACTGCCTTTATTCTCTGCTGATTTACATCATTGCATTGCAGTGATAATGTTTACAGGACAATTTCTATTTCATCTTCGAGTTTATGTGAACTCTGTGATGTTTCGCTTCTTTAATGGTAGAAACACAAAGTATTAAAGCTGGAGTTATGAATGCATGTTGAACGTTATTGTGTTTGATTACCTTTACTTTCTTTAGTTAAACATGAAAAGCTGGAATGGAATTTGTGAGGAATTATGGCTCCAATTTGAATTCAGATTCCTTAGCAATTCCATTAATGGTTATTTTAGTCCCGAACAAAATGCACATAAACCTGTATGACTTTCTTTCTTTCTTCTGTCTTCTTTTGTGTTTCACTGAAGAAAGAAAGTCATACAGGTTTGGACTAATAATCGATCTAAAATAAGTAAAGAGATGAGTAAATACATAATAAATAAATTAGATAAAATAATAATAATTATTTCATTATGTTATAGTATGTTTTTCTAATTGCGTTTTTTCCAGATTTACAACTGAGCTGAACGGAAATGCTAATAAGTTAACAATAATAATTTACATCATGATTATATGTGTTGCACTGCCTTTATTCTCTGCTGATTTACATCATTGCATTGCAGTGATAATGTTTACAGGACAATTTCTATTTCATCTTCGAGTTTATGTGAACTCTGTGATGTTTCGCTTCTTTAATGGTAGAAACACAAAGTATTAAAGCTGGAGTTATGAATGCATGTTGAACGTTATTGTGTTTGGTTACCTTTACTTCCTTTAGTTAAACATGAAAAGCTGGAATGGAATTTGTGAGGAATTATGGCTCCAATTTGAATTCAGATTCCTTAGCAATTCCATTAATGGTTATTTTAGTCCCGAACAAAATGCACATAAACCTGTATGACTTTCTTTCTTTCTTCTGTCTTCTTTTGTGTTTCACTGAAGAAAGAAAGTCATACAGGTTTGGACTAATAATTAGCAATTATTATTGATGCTCAATATATTTGATTTCATTTGATTGATTGCATTTATTCAAATGGCTTAGAATCAGCATTAATATGTTCACTGAGAAAACAATTACATGTGTTCAGTTAATTTGCACTAAATCTGGGCATTGCATAAATAATCATTTTTGTTTAATTTTGATATATTAGAGTTAAATATATTACATATATTTAATATTACATATATTATTTTTAAATTTATTTGGGATAAATAATAATTATTGTTTTATTTTGTTGATATACTAAAT
>NW_015654519.1:0-470 GCF_001515625.1 Sinocyclocheilus rhinocerous
CACTGATCACAAGTGAACGGTTTCTCTCCAGTGTGGATCTTCATGCGTTTCTTACGGTTTGATGATTGAGTGAAACTCTTCCCGCACTGATCACAAGTGAATGGTTTCTCTCCAGTATGAACTCTCATGTGAAGATCAAGATGATGTTTGCGTGTGAAACTCTTTCCACACTGAGTGCAGGTGAAAGATTTATTTGCTCTTCTTTTCTTTAAACCTTCCTGTTTGGTTTCAGAGCAACTCAAAGGTTTTTCTCTACTTTTGACATGATTTCTCTCCTCAACTTCACTCAATTCTTCATTCTCCTCATTTTCTTCATTTAACTCTGAAATAAAAGTAAAAGTGGTTTATTTTCAGTTAGTCATAAAAACAGAGAAATGTTAAAGGAGATAAAAATTAACCCTGATGTAAACATATATCTTTTTGACGCATTTTTATAAATTATGTCTCTCTGAAATTTTAACTATTTGTAA
>NW_015654520.1:0-3156 GCF_001515625.1 Sinocyclocheilus rhinocerous
TGTTAAATACACAACTGCAACAAATGCGTCGTCCGGTATGAGACAGAAGAGTGGTCGAGGAGAGCAGCTTGCAGAGAGAATAAAACACAATCCAATCCGTCCGGAAACGTTCCGGTTCAGGCATTCATTTCCGCATGCAGATAGTAATCCATATGGCTCAAGAATGGTCACAAAGCCTAACAGTGCCCATAAAGCCTGATGCAACACCTCCTGGTCCCCATGTCACTATTAAAACATAAGAGGCTTTAAATTTAAAAAGGAAAAAATGACCATCTCTTTAACCCAGGCATGAAATAAATAACATACCGGTGGATAATAACTCACGCCACCCAGCGCACTTGATGGCGTTCAAGTTAAAGACTCACAAAGATAAACATTCGCTCAATGTGTCCGTATTACTCCTCAGCCACACTGTAAATTAAATAAGTCTCAAATTACCCTCTTTGACAAAATGTTCATAATGCAACTACCACCAGTAGCTCTTACCTCCTGGACAGAATGTTCATAATGCAACTACCACCAGTAGCTCTTACCTCCTGGACAGAAACATGGCGCACCAATAAATCACGTCACTTCCGAGACCCCGAATGATAACTTTACTTCTCTTGTACATCTTTTTATTATTATTTTGGGAAAATTTCACATACATAAGAAGAAGATCAGGGTCCAAGCCAAATTTCATCCATTTTCTTCAGGAGACAATGACTACTGCATCAGTTTGGAGAACATTGTTAATAAAAAAGCAAACAAGAACTTGTAAAATTTTCCACGAATATATACAGTTGTTGAATACTAAATAAATGGTTTGTACACTCTTCTGCATTAATGTTTATTATTTATGGTTATTATTTTGGTCTGGTTAATTAAAAGAAGAAAAAGAACCGCCACGCACTGCTTCGGTCTGTGCAGCGCTGCATGAAGTCGAACACATCTATTTGTACCACAACATGATCGCTGTACCACCTGACCACTGCAGATTCATTTCGCAGTTGATAGTGTCGCCATAGAAGCGCACAATCCTCTCATAATTAGGCTACCTTAATTATTATGACATGGTGTGAACACCGCATTCAGCTCATCCAACCCCAATCTAACACACCCGAACAAGCTAATCAAGGTCTTCCAGTCAGATTACTAGAAAGCTACAGGCAGGTGAGTTTGATCAGGGTTGGAGTTGATCTGATCTCCTTGGATCTTTAAAACCCCATTATACAGAGGTTGATATTGCAGCAACACGTTTATGTGTTTTAGTTTTGTGCGCTTCGCTGTCTGCTTTTCCTGACGCACCAATACAGTGCATTTTTCAGCAGAGATCATTGTGAGATTGAAAGTTGGGAGAATGACAGCTCGAGTGTATTTCTCGTTAATTGCTGTTTTATCGTGTCTGTTCGGATACTTGAGCATAACAGAAGCTACTCATGGACAAACCATAGGTGAGAAGATCTGTTGACTTCATTACGCAGCCTGAAGAAATGCAGAAATAAGTGACACTCGGTATTTGAAAGTAACTAACACCGTTTAGGAATAAATAGTAGGTTTTTGAAACACTTTTGATTGGAAGCAGATACATGTCCAACTTGTATTAAGGTTTGAGACTCATTGCAAAACTCCTGATTTACAAATGCTGAAACTGCACTCCCTGGCCTCCCCTAATGATCCTCTCGAATTCTCTAGTACAGGGGTTCTCAAACCTCTCCATGAAGTACCCCCAGCACTGCACGTTTTGTATGTCTCCCAATGTCTGACACACCCACTTCAGGTCATGCCGTCTCCACTAATGAGCTGATGAGTTGAATCAGGTGTGATGGATGAGGGAGACATGCAAAATGTGCAGGGCTGGGGGTACTCCAGGACAGGTTTGAGAACCACTGCTCTAGTGGACGGTTACTGTCCGGCAAAGCTGATTGTTGTGCCGTCCCGTCGAGGATGTTCTTCAGATAGGGACTGCTCTGGAGAACAAATGCTGTCGATTTGACTGTGGGCCTGTTTCCAGTGAGTTTCAGTAAATAATGGATGCTAGGGGTCTTCCAAAAAAACAAACCCAAGTAACGCATTGAATTCAGTGAGTTTTAAGCAGAGACCGAAATGTTACGTAAAACGTTTTAATTTAAGTGAATGGAAATGTTCGGCATTCAGTGACTCTCTGTCATGTGTCTGTATAACAGCAAAGCCAGGAAAGTGTCCACCCCAATCATTAGGAAGAAGATCGTGTACCAGGTCCTGTGAGAGTGACTCTAACTGTCCCAACAATGAGAAGTGCTGCAGTAATGGATGTGGACGTTACTGTACGGCTCCATATACAGGTATTTGTTCTTTTAGTCAGTTGTTTATGATAAATTTTTGCCTTTTTGTTGTTCTCGCCTAAAGTAGGTTTGAATTGATCCCTTAGGACAGCGGTTCTCCATTCCAGTCCTCGCGTACCCCCGCTCTGCACATTTTGTATGTTGCTCTTATTGCTTCAGACGTTTGTTATATTTGACTGCAAGTGCCCTGCGACGTGGACGTTACCGGATATTCCTCCATGATTCCAGTTTGAAGAGAGCGTATGTTCCATACAAAGGGCATTTAAGTGTGCGAGACATGGATTTAAATTGTATTTGTTTACAGAGGTACATTATGTCCCACTTCACCCTTCTCTAGTAAGTTTCGTATGCGTGTGTGAAGACGCTGCAGGCAGCGGCGCAGCGCAAATCTGTAAATGAATATTCCGAAGTGAAGTAAACTTCAACTGAGTTCCCCTGCTCAGGGAGTAGGGAGCAATGGACACTGTGTAGGGACCATGTCAATCGGAACACATTTCATGCACGGCGCTCACTTCTAATGACATGATGATCTTAATCAGGTGTTAACCGAGACATGCAGAGTGGGGGTACGCGAGGACTGGAATTGAGAACCGCTGCCTTGGGATATAGTTTTAAACACGGGATGGCTTTACAAAATAGAGGACTAATACTTAGAATATAATTCGCTCTGTAGGTACAACTGGTTATTCATGTTTTGTGCTGTATATTGGAGTGGCATACTGTCTATATGCACAAACTAAAGCTGACTATCTGTGTCCATGCAGTGAAGCCGGGTCAATGTCCCAAACCGAAGAACATTCCACTGTGTGCTGAAAGGTGTTTCCATGATGGCCAGTGTCATGCCACACAGAAA
>NW_015654520.1:3277-7504 GCF_001515625.1 Sinocyclocheilus rhinocerous
AGGGGGTTTGGCCAGGGGAGCGGTCAAGGCCAGGGGAGCGGCTTTGGCCAGGGAAGCGGTCAGGGTCAGGGAAGCGGCCAGGGAAGCGGTCAGGGAAGCGGCTTTGGTCAGGGCCAGGGAAGCGGTCATGGCCAGGGAAGCGGTCATGGTCAGGGAAGTGGCCAGGGAAGCGGTCAAGGCCAGGGAAGCGGTTACGGTCAGGGTAGCGGTCAGGGTAGCGGCCATGGAAGCGGTTATGGTCAGGGGAGCGGCCAGGGAAGTGGTCAAGGCCAGGGAAGCGGCTATGGCCAGGGAAGTGGTCAGGGTAGTGGTGAAGGTCAGGGTAGCGGCCAGGGAAGCAGCTATGGCCAGGGAAGTGGTCAGGGTAGTGGTCAAGGCCAGGGAAGCGGTTATGGCCAGGGAAGCGGTCAAGGAAATTGTCAGGGATGTGGTCCTTGACACGGTCATGGGAGTTTTGCATAACTCCTACTGGACATCTTTTCAATTCAGTGCTTTATTCATATGGCTTTTTTCCCCGTTTCCTCAAACTGTTTAGAAAGGCTTTTCTGTCGCCCCCTCCTCCCTCAAATAAAAACACAATTGCTTGATTGAAGAGTTGGTTTATTTGGTATCATTTGGCTGTTTTTACATGACTGCTGTCTGGCATCAGTGGTTTGTGTAAGTTCCTCTCCCTGAGACCTGGACATTTAGAAGATTATTGGCCCATTTTTGCACGAAATATACCACATTTCAGCTATGTCCCAAAGTTAAGTGCGCGTATTTCGAAGGCCATGGACTCCTTCGCAGGATTTCCTAGTTGCGACACCAGAGGTTCCTGATTGGTGCTCTGTCGCATAGCAATGGTGCGAGAGGACAATCCTGACAGGATTTTTTTTCCCCCATCATAATGGAGGAGACTGTGATGTACCTCAGGCTTAGCCAGGGATTAAAGTTCCATCGCTACGATGGATTTCCGTCAGTTCATAAAGACAGACAGTCACTTCCTTCATTCCTGAATGATTCAGCTGTTCGAACGAATCAATTGAATTATTCAGTGATATAATCAGTGACTTGCCGCCACCTGCTGGTGGATTTGGTGTAATTTTTAGCGTATAATTTCAGTTATTTGAATCCCATTTCTGTGTTCAAATTTATATATTTAAAACATTAATTTCTACATGCACTCATGCCACCTCTGAGCCTCATTAAATGTCTGAAAATGTACCTACAAGCCACTTTTGTGTTCTTCTGTGCCACCTCTGTAGTACAAATTAATTTATTAATACTAATTTCATATGATTGGGAACTTATTTGTCTTATTCTATATAGTTTTAAATAGAAATTTTAAGATTATAAACACAAATTTGAGTTTGACGTAGATGAAATTGATGCCATTACAAAGGTAAAAAGAAAATACTCCTGTAAGTCACTTTAAGGAGTCAAATGTCACCTCGTATTAGGAAAGCAAATTTTTGATCAGAATTTGATAATTGATCAGAACTTGCTCCTAAATTTAATTAGGAGGACAAGTGCTCCTAATTACAAGAAGAAAAAAACTGCTCTTAAACTGGGTGTAAGACGGGTATGGCTGAGGAATGGGCTTTGGTCGAAGAAAAATTCAGTCAAAATATATATTTTTTTTTTGCTTTAACCCTTACAATACAAGTAGCATAAGGCATAAGTTACCAATCATATGAAATTAGTGTTAATAAATTAATTTGTACAAGAGGTGGCACAGAAGAACACACAAGTGGCTTGTAGGTACATTTTCAGATGTTTAATGAGGCTCGGAGGTAGCATGAGTGCAATTAAATTCATAAATTCATGTGGAGATTAATGTTTTAAATAAAAATTGAATGCAGAAATATTATTTAAATAACTTAAATTATACGCTAAAAAATTATACGCTAAAAATGAAACTAAATCTGCCAGCAGGTGGCGGCAAGTCACTGATTTTATCACTGAGTCATTCATTCAATTGATTCGTTCGAACGGCTGAATCATTCAGGAACGAAGCAAGTGAGTGGCTGCGTCCGAAACCGCCTACTTCTCTACTATATAAGTGAAAGTGACGTGACATGTGGCCAAGTATGGTGACCCATACTTGGAATTAGTGCTCTGCATTCATCCCATCCAAAGTACACACACACAGCAGTGAACACACACACACCGTGAACACACACCCAGAGCAGTGGGCAGCCATTTTTTGCTGCGGCGCCCGGGGAGCAGTTGGGGGTTCGGTGCCTTGCTCAAGGACACCTCAGTCGTGGTATTGAAGGTGGAAGAGAGCGCTGTACATTCACTCCCCCCACCTACAATCCCTGCCGGGTACGAGACTCGAGACGGTACGAGAGTAGGCGAAAAGCAGTAGGCGAGCGAATAAGTATGTCCGAATCCTTAGTATTCATAAAAGAGTAGTCGAGAAGTTCCCGGATGTTCTACTGTTTCTGCCCAGCTTCTTGAGTGCTCATCGATGGATACTTTTCTATCCCAGGAGGCCACGCGAGAGGATGCATCATAAAGAAGAAGAGGATGCGTCATAATCGAACATGGCGGAACATTTGGATGAGGGTGTTTACAAATGTAAGTATTACAAACCAAAAACACGGTTCCTTATTTTAAACAGGAAGCACACGTACATCTCCAAAGTATATTTACATACATTTTAAACCATATACATCTTAAATGCGATTACTAAATGTCTATTTAATATCTGGTAGGAAAATCTTCTATATGAATTTCATAGATCATATGACATTTCATAGTATGTCTAATAGGTCCTAGATATGAAGTAGACATCTAGTATTAATGTGTATGCAAAATACCTGTTATTTAATGTTGAACGAAAGCTTGTTTTATTCCCACAACATTGAAATTAGTGAAAAGCTGTTATTTTGAACAGTGTGTGTTGTACGACACTTTATAGAAGTTACTCGGTACAGTGGAATGGTTCAACCTTGCCTTCACTTCAACAACACACTAATGCTATGAGGGTTGTGATATGAGAAGATTAGCACAGCTACCTTCACCCAACCAATGCATTAATTAGCTTCATTTCACCTCTTTCTATTTAAAGAACTCGTGGAAAACGAGTGTTAGAACTTTGGAAACTTCATGCAAATTCCGTTAACTCATTTTCCTGAACCTTTTGTGTGTGTGTATGTGTGTGTGTGTGTGTGTGTGTTTTAGCTTAGTTTAATGTAATCTAGAATAGCCAATAAATTCTTTCATTTATAAAGAAGTATTGTCTTGTGTCGTGAATTTCTAAAGTTAAACCTTGCCAAAATCACGTTACCTAGCTCGTAACGTATAAATGATCAAAAGCATGTATTAACCTGTGGCCAGGGAAAATACAAATATTAAAATTGTTAAAATATACTGAGGTTAACGTCTCGCTGGACGACCGTTGATAAAGTGTAAACTATCAAATTTGAAATCAGTTCTAATCGGGTTGACTTCGAAATCTTCAGATTCTAGTCCTCTCAAAGCCTGAGCTAAAATAATAATAATTAATTCCCTTATAAAATTTAACATTATCTTACAGTGGTGGAGAATGCGGGCAAATTTGACTTAAAATTCATAACACTAAGACATCGTGTGAATCTTTTCTATTTTTATCCGGAAGAATAAATTAGATACAGAGAAACAGAATTTTGTGTGTTATTGTACCTGCTATTATGGCATACCAGCGTGTTGAATGAATGAAGTGAAACTCGAGTTGTTGTTTAAAGTGAACTGCAGTAAATAATTAACATTCAGATGTTGTCTGCTAAAACAGATTAAGAATAGGAGTGAGCGGATTCCTAATTCCTTTCTTTTAAAAGGCCTTCATAGTTTGATTTGTTGGTGCGTGTTCCACTTCCAAATTTGTCTATGCTAGTAAATCTCCTGGGCTTGAGACCATTAACTTAGCTAGGGTGACCATACGTGCCATTTTCCCAGGACGCGTCCTGGCCAGGATTTGTTTTGGCTTTGTTTTCCTGTTTTCATGCTTGCTGAAGGTAATGATCGAAAAGTAGTTTGACCAATAACATGCAAGCATTGTACATAATGGACCAATCATGGCGTGTGAGAAGGTGGGATCTACGGTCAAAGCGATGCAATTACGCGTACATATTAGGTGTGTTCGACTTAAAAACAGCACGGCTCAGACCGATCAGTGTTTGACATCAAAGTACCTCGAGAGCGTTTCGAAAGCATAACCGTCTGTATGGTACTTTGATGTCACACACCGATCGGTCTGCACAC
>NW_015654520.1:9900-11281 GCF_001515625.1 Sinocyclocheilus rhinocerous
TGTGTGTTTTAGCTTAGTTTAATGTAATCTAGAATAGCCAATAAATTCTTTCATTTATAAAGAAGTATTGTCTTGTGTCGTGAATTTCTAAAGTTAAACCTTGCCAAAATCACGTTACCTAGCTCGTAACGTATAAATGATCAAAAGCATGTATTAACCTGTGGCCAGGGAAAATACAAATATTAAAATTGTTAAAATATACTGAGGTTAACGTCTCGCTGGACGACCGTTGATAAAGTGTAAACTATCAAATTTGAAATCAGTTCTAATCGGGTTGACTTCGAAATCTTCAGATTCTAGTCCTCTCAAAGCCTGAGCTAAAATAATAATAATTAATTCCCTTATAAAATTTAACATTATCTTACAGTGGTGGAGAATGCGGGCAAATTTGACTTAAAATTCATAACACTAAGACATCGTGTGAATCTTTTCTATTTTTATCCGGAAGAATAAATTAGATACAGAGAAACAGAATTTTGTGTGTTATTGTACCTGCTATTATGGCATACCAGCGTGTTGAATGAATGAAGTGAAACTCGAGTTGTTGTTTAAAGTGAACTGCAGTAAATAATTAACATTCAGATGTTGTCTGCTAAAACAGATTAAGAATAGGAGTGAGCGGATTCCTAATTCCTTTCTTTTAAAAGGCCTTCATAGTTTGATTTGTTGGTGCGTGTTCCACTTCCAAATTTGTCTATGCTAGTAAATCTCCTGGGCTTGAGACCATTAACTTAGCTAGGGTGACCATACGTGCCATTTTCCCAGGACGCGTCCTGGCCAGGATTTGTTTTGGCTTTGTTTTCCTGTTTTCATGCTTGCTGAAGGTAATGATCGAAAAGTAGTTTGACCAATAACATGCAAGCATTGTACATAATGGACCAATCATGGCGTGTGAGAAGGTGGGATCTACGGTCAAAGCGATGCAATTACGCGTACATATTAGGTGTGTTCGACTTAAAAGCAGTGCGAAAACCAAAACCAAATCAAAGCCAAAACCTAGATATTTTAGGCAATATAGAAATCTTGGCCAGGACGCGTCCTGGGAAAATGGCACGTATGGTCACCCTAACTTAGCTAATTAATGCTCTTGCCATTTATTCACAAAAAAAACTAGTGAACTTGAAACGCGACGCTCAGAGAGGGCTTCCAAGTGTGATTTTATGGGAGAATTGTGAAATCTTGATCAAGTGAAATTGTGGTTAAATCCACGTGTGTTTTTGTCTATATAAATATGTGCTGATATCCGCCGAGATATCAATGACAGTTAATTAATTGCAGTAAATCTGTACATTAATTTACCTCACTCTAACGAGGTGAGATTGTTCAGCGCTATATATATAAAGATAAGAATCTAAAGAGTGCTTTTTGGTTGTTCAGTGTG
>NW_015654520.1:11497-13529 GCF_001515625.1 Sinocyclocheilus rhinocerous
GAACAGGTATTTGTGAAACTTGAGAACGTCGTTTCAAAATTGTCTTCCATTTACCTTCCACTCTCTTGTGGAACCCTACCCAGCTAAGAGGACTGATAGGCGTCCGCCAAAATTTGAACACGCATCTAGGAACAATCTAATTGGTGGACGGTGTCAATCTTAACAGCTAAGAAACCAATACTGTAATTTTTATTGTTTTTCCTTCACCCGGAGGAATTTAAATAATCACAGTCCTGGTATTTAGAAATCCCCATGTCCAAACATCGGTTTAGAAGCACCCTTCTAAATCAAACTTAACAAAAAAAAAAGAAAAGAGAAGAAAATTTAATTATACTCATTCTGCTACCAAGGGTATTTTGTTGTTTTATCTTTCACTCTCATCTTACCATTAACTTTCTTTCCTTACAAAAAAAAACTCCCTCTTACAGGAAAATTGGAAGCAACCAATTATCCTGTTCCTTGCTCTGTTTATTATTTTTCTTTTCTCCCTCTGTTCTCTAGCTGTTCGGGTAGCACCTGTGTGTGCTTACTAATTTTCCCCACAGAGACTACAAATTAGAAGCACGCCCACCAGAGGATCACAGTCGCTGAGAGCTACACTCACCTGTCCCTTACACACTCACCATCAAACCACACTTGACATTGCAAATATACACCTCTGTTTTGCCTTGTTTGTTTTGTTTTGTTTTGTGTTGTTTTGTTTTCTCTTCTTCAAGGTCTGTGTCAGTCTAGGTTCTAGATCTCCCTCACCGCGCCAAAACATGTCTCGCCCAACAGACTCTGTTGGCCACTGGGAAGACCTTGAGACATGGCTAAGTGTTGCAACAGACAGCCTCCTACCTATGGCTGCTGAAACACTGAGGCATCAGACACAAGACCGGCTGGATGACAACATAGCAAACCTCATGAGACAAGACCCAAGTCAGAGCTACAGTCACAAAGAATTAGCAAAGATCACCGGCTCCTTAAGCCACACACTCATCGCCACCCTCAAGCTGAGCGACAGGCACGCCGCCCATCTCCAGCAGGAGCTAACACGCGCACAACAACGCGTCGAGCAGCTAGAACTGGAGGCTCTGGAACGACAGGAAGGGCCTGATGAAGTGGAACAATGCGCCGAGGAGGAGATCGCTAGGCTAAAAGAGACCCTAGCAGCTACTACCCAAGAAATGGAACGAGGCAAGCCACAACATCTGGACTGCATCAGAGAGGAACTCAGACATGCCTACGAGCTGCGCCCTGAGCCTACAAAGCCACGACGGGCACCAGTCTCACCCCTGCCAAGCAGGAAAGGGGTCACCTGTTCCTCGACTGACATGTGAGCAAAAGGGGGAGGGGGCAGTGCTGAAACATTCACCGACTCCCTCTGAAGAACCTTACCTCACGACAAAGCTAAAAGAACTTGCTCCAGCCAGCCACAGAGCATCGCATGGCTTGGACCTCAAAGACCTCGACAAGCTCGCCAGAAACATTCCACAGCATATGTCGATGGCTGCTCCTACAATCAACAGGGCAAATTGAAAGCTGGAGCGGGAGTAGTCTGGCTCAACAATGACCCTTGCCCACCGCAACATTTCAAACTAGGCCCTCACTCATCGCAACATGCAGAAATAGCGACCATCCTCATCACCGTACAATTTGCTGCATCCCACAATATCGAAGAACTCCTCATCTGTACCGACTCGAACTACGCCCGTCTAAGCTTCACATGCCATCTAGCTGGATGGAAACAGAATGGATTCAAGACAACTAACAACAAGCCTGTCAAACATCAGGAACTCTTCCAAGCATGCGATGCCATTGTCACTGAACATGACATAATCGTTTATTGGAAAAAGGTCCGAGGCCACTCACGTCAACCAGGACAAGACAAAGATCTCAATGACCAAACTGATGCCCTCGCCAAAGCAGGTGCATTACACGGAGTGTCTTGGACATGTCCTGCCCTCCCACCCACCCCATCAGTGGCTGCTATAACCCGCCGCCAGCACGCCACTGGCGTGCAAACCCCCACCTCCTCCCACATTGAACT
>NW_015654520.1:18261-20360 GCF_001515625.1 Sinocyclocheilus rhinocerous
GTGTGTGTGTTAGCTTAGTTTAATGTAATCTAGAATAGCCAATAAATCCTTGTTTCATTTATAAAGAAGTATTGTCTTGTGTCGTGAATTTCTAAAGTTAAACCTTGCCAAGATCACGTTACCTAGCTCGTAACTTATAAATGATCAAAAGCATGTATTAACCTGTGGCCAGGGAAAATACAAATATTCAAATTGTTAAAATATACTGAGGTTAACGTCTCGCTGGACGACCGTTGATAGTGTAAACTATCAAATTTGAAATCAGCTCTAATCAGGTTGACTTCGAAATCTTCAGATTCGAGTCCTCTCAAAACCTGAGCTAAAATAATAATAATTAATTCCCTTATAAAAATTTAACATTATCTTACTAGCTGCATTAAAACAATTAACAATGAACATAATTACTTCTCTTTTATTTACACATGTGATTATGCAAAACAAAAATACAAAATGTACAGAAAGTACTCAGGCTCATTTACAAATAAATTACACTACAAAAATGAATAATGTATACAACTTTCACACAAATATCACAAAAATAAACTACAAAAATTAGGTTGTTTCATTGACAATGTGACATTTAAAAAATATATTGAAAATTGTAATGTACCCATTTTTTCCACTGTTTTCTCTTGGCTAATAAATAATGTATTTGTTAAGCATTCTCTCAAGAAGAGAAAACAGTCTCTCCATTCTCTCCCTGCTCTCCTCTGCTCTTCTCTCCTCTGTCTCTCTCTGGAGTTTGATGTCCTCCCTGAGTAGCTCCACCAGCTTCCACACACTCCCTCACCTGTCCCAGGACACTTGCAATCCTAAGGCAGAGCAAATAAACCATGCCTGATAACAACAACAGCACAATCAATTTCAGCAAAAATCTTTCTATAAACTTGCTTACTTTGTATTTTTTAAGTCTTTCCCCAGCAGGCTCATTCTCTCCAGAATAGTCCTAAAACAAGAGAAAATGGATACACTTATTAAAAATATAAAGACAGCTTTGCAATCTTAACATTAGAAAATATGACACAGCAGGA
This sequence comes from Sinocyclocheilus rhinocerous, assembly GCF_001515625.1. Taxonomy (NCBI): domain Eukaryota; kingdom Metazoa; phylum Chordata; class Actinopteri; order Cypriniformes; family Cyprinidae; genus Sinocyclocheilus; species Sinocyclocheilus rhinocerous. The sequence goes on from NW_015654520.1 coordinate 19,293, forward strand.
CATGCATACAAAATACTTAAGTGCTAAAGTTTGGTTAAAACATTTGTAGACATGACAGCACTACAAAAACACAACAAAAATAAAGGCTATTGCATTATATAGTGGTTGTTTTATTGTTTGTGGACTTTTTTGTTTTTGTTTTTTTTTTAGCCCTGGCTTTTAATACTTGTTTCGCTAGGTATTTGAGTAAATGAAAACACAATACTTACATTTCAATGTGAATTGCCCCACAGAACTGTCATCCTCCATGTTCTTTGAATATAAATTCCATCATCTGCACGCAAGTGATTCTGGGATATAGTAGGGTGTGAAGTGTCCATCAGATGTACACTTCATTTTCCTGGGAAACGGAGGGTGCATTTGAAGTCGCTTTAGAAATACGTCAGCCTTCGTCACGCCGCGGTGACGCAAATCGGCCTTGGGCTGCGTTCCAGTTCACTTTTAGACACGCACTCGCGAACTTCCCTAAGCACTTACCCTTGGGGGAATCCACGTCTCAATACAGCTGAGACAGTTCTGCAGCTTTATTCTGATGAAGCTGCTGACCACCGTTTCAACCTTCACCTGTCTCTGTCGTCCATCACGTCCCTCACTGCTGCAGTCAGACTGAATCTGATCGTGGATGGGAAAGGGACATCAAGGCAGTCGTTGCCTGAGTGCACAGAGGGGATGAGGAAGACCATGATGACGCTCCTGAACCACACAATCTGATTGCTGCCATGTCTGCTCCAAACATTTATGTGCTGCTCTCCATGAGCACGACTACCTGTAAAACATTTTACAATTAATGTTGTCAGCATTTTATTTCATATGTTTACAATTACATGCTAATTTTTGTCATAGCTTCTTTACTTTTGTGGTTTAGTGGGCAAAACCACTGAGCTGGTAAGCAGAAGGTTGCTGGTTGGATCTCCGCAGTCGTCACCACCAGTGTGTCCTTCAGCAAGGCTCTTTACTCCAGGTGGCTGCAGGGGGATTGGGGTCCCTGTAATAAGAGCACTATAAGTCACTTCGGATAAAAGTGTCTGACAAATGAATAAATGTAAATGTGATTTTTGTAAATGCTTT
>NW_015654520.1:24699-25601 GCF_001515625.1 Sinocyclocheilus rhinocerous
CCCTCACTGCTGCAGTCAGACTGAATCTGATCATGGATGAGAAAGGGGCATCGAGGCTATTGTCTGAGTACACAGAGGGGATGAGGAAGACCATGATGATGCTCCTGATCCACACAACCCTGAATAAAAGCAGGAGAACATGTGCGGGACAATCTGACTGTCACTCTGTCTGCTCCAAACATTAATGTGCCTTCTCTCCATGAGCACGACTACCTGTAAAACATTTAAACAGAGTAAAACATTTTACAATTAACGTTGTCTGCATTTCATTTCATATGTTTACAATTACATGCTAATTTTTGTCATAGCTTCTTTACTTTTGTGGTTTAGTGGGCAAAACCACTGAGCTGGTAAGCAGAAGGTTGCTGGTTGGATCTCCGCAGTCGTCACCACCAGTGTGTCCTTCAGCAAGGCTCTTTACTCCGGGTTGCTGCTGGGGGATTGGGGTCCCTGTAACAAAAGCACTGTAAGTCACTTTGGATAAAAGTGTCTGACAAATGCAGAAATGTAAATGTGATTTTTGTAAATCCTTTTTTGTGTCTTGGGCACAAACGCTCAATAAAGCTGCTTGTTTCTTAAAGTTTATTTCTTCAAGGTACTACTATAATATAAATGCATGCATATATTTCATACAGTTTCTTTTTGGGGGGGTTTAAAGGGTTAGTTCATCCAAACATATAAATTCAGTCATTATTTACTCGCCTCCAACACTGTTCAATCATTGTTTTGTTTTTTTGGGGGTTTTTTTACCACAAAAGGTGATTTTGGTCAAGTTTGTCCTGCTGGTTTGCTCATACAACATCAGTCAATGGAGCCCGAGTTTCAGAAGCTTCAAAAGCATCATCAAATAATGTCATGAAGCTTCTGAAAGTCAGTCTCCCATCGACTGATATTGTATGAAC